>NC_133622.1:223017768-223210268 GCF_048593235.1 Sminthopsis crassicaudata | reverse complement strand
TGAACCTTGCCCGGCCTCCCTGGGGGCTTGGAGCTCCATGGCCTGCAGGCTCTAGCTCGGCCCAGCTTCACTACCGCACTGCACTGGCTCGGGCCAGCAGGCCTCTGAGTGACCCCGCGAACGTCGGACAAAAGGCTGGAGGCGGCTCGGACGGGAGGGGGGGCAGGGGGGGGCGGCGGCTCAGGAGGCCGCTCGGGGGTTCAGTCGGAAGAGTCGCTTAAACCAAAGCCTCCTGACCTTGGATACTGAGGAGGAAAAATGGAGGAGCTGGATGGCCCCCTCACAGTGGCAGCGCCCTCCCGCTTGCAGTCACCCATCCCCTCGCTCAGAGGGATCGCGCCATCCCAGGTCCAAAGACGCTTCTCCCCCTGCTCAGGGACCCTTTCCCGAGGCAGCCGGGGGTCAGAGACACGCGCGGGCTCACCCAGCCAGGAAGGGAGCCGCTCTCCGTCAGTGCATTTAAAAAGGAGGTGGGCGGGCGGAGGCATTCGGCAAAGTTAACGGGCCAGCGGAACTTCCACAGGCCCCCTTGAGCGCCTTCCACGTTGGGCCATGGAGACTCTGAGACAAAACGGGTGCTGCGCCGTCTGCAGGCTCCCGGGGAGGCGGCAGAGTCCTTGCCGTGGAGGGGGAGACGGCAGCCATGAGCGGCCCGAGGAGCACGGAGACCCCGCAGAGCCGGGCTCAGGGCCCTGGAAGCGCTTGCTGTTTTCCCCTCCCCCTCCTCTCTCCCCGGAGCTGGCACCTCACCAGGTGTGACTCCGAGCCTCGGTCATGGGCTCAGGCGGAGAACCCCAGCCTCTGCAGCGGCTGCGCCCGGGAGCTCCCCCGGGATGGGGCGGCCAAGAACCCCTCGGCGGGCCGGGGAGCTCCCGCCGTGGGGCGTAGGGGACCCAGCTTAAGCTGAGCCCCGACTTTGGATAAGGAGAAAAAAGGGGAAAACACGAGAGCCTGGCGGTCACTTGGTACCCAGGGAGTGATTTCTCCCGTCCCCCGGGACCGGCTCGGGCTTGGTAGTGGGAAACTCCCGTAGGGCTAATAGGGTTTTAGGTGTGAGATCGGAAGGGACCTCGCGAGCCTTGTCCGTTGTGCAGATGAGGAAACTGAGCCCCGGAGGTGAGACCTGAGAGGTGGGCCTGGGGCTCCTTCTACAGCTCTGGTCTGGCGAAGCTCCTCCCTGCAGGCCCCGGAGGTGGCTCCGGGCGGCCTGGAGCGGTTCACCCGCGGCCCAAGCTGCTGCTTGTCGAGCTGGCTCCGCTCGGGAGCCGCGCTGTGGCTTCTGCCGTGCGCGTATTTTCTCCCCTGATCCCCCGGCCTCTGTCGGAGAAGGAGGGGGCAGGGGGTGCTCGTGGGGAATTTCCTGACTTACCTCTGGGGCTGGAGCAGGGGCCGGCCCACGGTTCCGGCTGCGCCCACCCGCATGCCCGCTCCCCCAGCCTCCGCCCGCTGGCCCATTTCCCAGACAAGTTCAGGCCGGGCGTGCTCAGGGCTCCCTGGAGGACTATTCTTAGTGATCCCACACCAGCGGAGGGCAACTCTCAGTGCCCGCTCAGGGCATGAGCCTCCTTCTGCGGGGGACGGGGCTCTCCCCGCCTGGCGTCCGGCAAGGAGCTGGAGCTTGCCTTGGAGGGGCCTGGACATTCACTGCTATCCCACAAGCACTTTATATGCCAGCTGGGCTCTGTGTTCAAAGAGCTTACCCTTCCACTGTTCTCTCACAGAAGGGCTGCTCGTATGCGAGTAAATGCAAAATATGTGCACTTTGAACAAGGAGGCGGAGAAAGATGGCAGGCCCAAGCCTAGGGGAGGGGGCTTTCCTCCCCCCCTCCTCAGAAAAGAACTCGCCAGTTGATTGCGCCTCCATACATAGGCAAGGATTAGGAGGCCTGTCAGATCAGCCCTTGACATAAGGAAGAAAGCATGTTAATATGGAAGGCTCCCGATCATTCATTCCTTTTTCCCCCTTTTTCTAGCTTTTTTTTTTTTTGCTCAGCTTGCAGAAGTGGCTCCTTATCAAACAGTGAAGATGATAGCAGCCGGGGCTTTGTTCTGCCTTCTTGTCTCCCTTAAATACCATTTCAAGAAGATTTGCCACGTTAAGCTTTTTTCCTCTTGATTTTTTCCCCATTCTGTGCATTAAATCTCCATCTGCTTACTCAAAAACTCGAGCACGAGAGACAGGCCGGCGTTTGAGTGAATTAACTGTGATGTTCAGAGTATTCCCCAGGCTGGCAAACCCGTGAGCCTCAGAAATGAGCTGTTTCTGGTCCTGGGTCCTGACAGCAGGAAGCTAGCCTGGCGAGGGAGGAGGGGGGAGGGGGGGCGGCTGCCGGGCCCGCAGGGAGGAGCCCGGAGCCGCAAGAGCCCTGTTTGCCCGTCTCTGAACCCCTAATGAGCCTCGTTTGCCCTTGGAGGAATCGGTGATTTCTGGAAACCTCTCGTCTTGATCAAAAAGCTGGATTCTAAACCAGACAGAATATTAATTATCACGTAGTTGTCCCTCCCCGCCCTTCGATTAACAAAGCAGAGCCAGCAGGAGGAACGATTCTCCCGGAGTCGTCCACCTCATGGGGAGACTCGGACACTGGCATGGGGAAAGGCTCTCCTGGCGGGAAGTTAACCGTCCAGGGCCACTTCGCTGGGAAGTGTCAGAGGAGAACCTGAACTCAGATCTTCCGACTCCCGATCCTGCCGCTGTGGCGGGCCGCCCACCTAAGGCTGCCCGGACCCCACGGCGACAGTGAAGAGACCTTTGGGAGGTTTTTGATTCCTGGATGGAAAATCGTGTGACCCCGAGCACTTCGGCACTTGATGTGTGTTTAACGTCCCAGAGGCCGGCAGTCTCCGCCGGGATCCCAGGATGCTTTTCAGGTTGGATACGCGTGTGCGTGCGTAGCTGTGCACGTGTACATGAACTCCTTTCCAAGGGCCTGCACTCCAGTAATTTGGGGTTTCTTTGCTGTGTAGATATTAAACAAGCTGACATTAGCATTCGTGTACTGAATTAAGTTTGCAAAGTGCCTTGTGTATTTTATGTCATCTGATCCTCTCTTCAGCCCTGGGAGTTGCTATTCTTCTGCCCATTTGATAGATGAGGAAACTGAGGCTGTCAGAGGTTCATTGACTTGCCTAAAGTTACAAAGGAAGCCTCGAGGAAGGGTTCAGTCTCAGTTCTTGCTGCCTCCAATCCTGAGCTTGTCTACCATGTCAGATGTGTGGTGTAATATAAGCAGATGAGAGTTGGTCCCCTCCAAATTGGTCACGGAGACCCGGATTCAAGTTCCGCCTCTCAGACGTGCTGCTGTGTGACCTTGGATGAGCCCAGACTGGGGCAGCTGGGTGGCGTCCGGAGGACCCGTGTCCAAATCTGGCTCAGACACTCAACTCGTCCTGGCTGTGTGACCCTGGGCAAGTCACTTAACTCCATGTGCCTCAGGGGGAAAGCAAATAAATAAATAAATAGATGAACAAATAAATAAATGCTGATGGACTCTCAGTGAACCAGACAGACTCTGAGATTATGAGTTACAGACCAGGTGCCGGTCTACACTGGTAACGGGCGTTCCCTCACAAGAAATTCCCAACCACCAGTGAAATCATCGAGTTGGGTTCTGAACAAACCCACAAGAGGCAATCATCCTGTTTGGTCCCACCTGAGATGAGGCCATCGGAGCTGGTGTTCTCTGGCAGGCGCCTAGTAGGTGTTTAATAAATGCTTGTGTGGTTCCTCGGTCGGTCGGCGGTGGTCAGTCGTCTGCTAGGCCCGCGGCTCCGTGAGGGCCGCTCAGAGGGCATTCGGTGCCAAGTTCCTTGGGAAGAAAGAATTAAGGGATTTGGGCGAGACAGAGGAAGCAGTTGGTGCCAGATGTTGACAGTCCCAGAGCAAGGACAGGACTCTGTCCGGCTGCTGAGCGCGGGGCTGGAGGCTGCTGGTCGTCCAGTTTCCTGTCTCATTGTTGAAGACGGGCAGGGAGAGAGCGCGGGCTGGCAGCGGTGGGGCCCCGGGGGGCTCGTTACGTGGCCACGACAATGCTCTTTGTCTCCAGCTCTGCCGCGTTCTCAGGGACCCTCCGGCAGCAGGAAATCCCAACTGGAAGGGAAACGGACAATTATTATATTATAATTTTCATCATCGTCGGAGTTTGGTTTTTCCCTAAGAAGGAGGCTCTGGAGGCTCCTTCAAAGACCAGGCCTGGGGGTAGCAGTGGGACATCCCTGAGCCGTTTGGGGCCTGCCTTCTTGCTTGCTCTCCTGTGCCTTGTCTAAAGGATGGTCAAGATTCAGGATGAATGCCTTCCGAACAACCACCCACATAGGCCTTGCCCCCATTCCTTCTCCTCAAAGGGGTTTTTAGGAGGCAAACACTTGGTGGAACTCAGGACTCACCTCTGAGTCTGGAGATGAGATTGGAGGGAAGGGAAGTCAACTCTCCCCCCCTCCCCAGGCTGAGGCAGCCCCTAGCCATGAATGGCTCTTTCTTTTATGCTCCTGGGTATCCACGGTGTAGACGCGGCTGTGAGTGCAGGTGATGGAGCATGAATGGAGCGGTCTGTGTGAGCCTCTTCTCCGTCGGGGGGCCAGAGTTCACAGGCCTGGGCCGTTAGGAAAAGGTAGCGCTGTTGCCCAAAGTCAGTAAAAAGCTTTCACACTTTTCTTGGTGCCGGGGGAGCCTTGGGGTAGAGAAGAGCCCACCTCGAGCGGACAGAGCGTGAGAACTTGGAATCCAGAAGGTCTGAGAGACCTTGCCTCAGAGACAGGCCCTGGGAGGTAGTTTGAGCATCTCCTTGACCCACATTCTCATCTATAAAATGGACATACTCAGAGCACCGATCTGAGACATGAAGTTCCTACAGACCATAAAGGGTTAAGTCAACCAAGTAAACGTGACAGTGATCATTGTCCCTTCTGGCCTTGGTGACCCCCAAGGTCCCTTCCAGCTCTGAGCCTGCAGGCCGTCAGCACCATGATGATGACAAGACTGACTGCCGTGTTCTACTGATAGCATCCCTCTCGGAGTGGAAGGATCCATCTTTCCCTAACCATCTCGTGGTGATTTTTTTAAACAACATTGAAAAGGTTTTTGTGACAGGGAATGTTGGACCTTTAGTGTCAGAATCCTAGAATTAGATCTGGAAGAGTCATCATTAGACCCTTAGAAGACCTTTTAGTCCTAAAGAACACACAGAAAAAAACTCAATGACTCGCTCAACATCACACAGCTAAGAAGTCTCCAAAAGCGGAATGTGTCCTTGGGCTTCCTTGACTCGTTCGTTACGCCAAAGTGGCCCGACTGTGAGATTCGGTCCCATAACTGGCTCTGATCTCTGCTGCCCCTCCTTGGGTACCTACGTCTGCCGGCTCCCCAGTTTCTGGGGGTCCTGGCCAGTGGGTATTAGAACCTTGTCCATCCTCCTAGGTGGGGAGGCGGTTCTGCTGGGCTTCTCTATACCAATGATACTCACCCTCAGAACCCTGGCTAGCAGGATGCGCGATTGGTGCCCCATCAGCACTTGATTGTTTATGCTTTAATGACTTCATCCGGGCGCTGAGCTTCTTCTGCCTCCTAAGCCCACCTTGGAAGCAGGTCGGGGTGGTGGTAGCCACAGCTGGGAGGGACCACTCTGAGTAAGGAGGGAGGATCTCCGCCCGTCTGGGGCTCATGCATCAGGATGGGGCCTGAGGTTTGTTCCTGCCCACAATGAGGTTTGCTGCCAGCCCCAGCAAGACAGGGAGCAGCTCGGGGGAGAGACCCCGCGGGCAAGGACGTCCCCACTGGGTCCCCTGCTCTCGGAGGTGACACCCTCCTGCCAGCCAAGCAAGGGGTCCGGCTCACTGCTGGCTGGGAGCGTTCCCAGCAGTGTGAGAAAGGAGGAGATCGGATGGCATCTTGCCCAATGGGCTTGACTGGAATTCGTGTGTTATCTCACCCACGAGATGCCTCGGAGTCTTTCCCAAGCACCACTGGGAAAGGCCTGGCTTGACTGTGGGTGCTGGTGCTTGGGGGTCCCCAGGGCCCCCTCCCCATCCCACGGAGGCGGTAGGACCACATCGGCCTTTCCCACATTTTAGGCGGCGTCTAGACAGGGCGCTCTCATCCCAGTTTACCGAAACCAACGAGCCCCTGAGAAATCACAGGCTGTCGGGCTTTCCCAGGGAAGTTTTTCCAATTGGAAAAGTGCTCCATGAAAGTTGTCCTTTTGACTGGAAGATGACTACGCTGGAAATGGTTTCCTTACGGGAACTGTCTGCCGAGACACGAGGGCAGACCCTGGTAACCAAAGACTCGAGTCCCTCCGAGACTGGTTCTCGTAAATGGTTTTTTGGGCTCTGGAGCCCTTCTTAAACCCTCCTGACTCGAGGACTTAGACTTGGCAGATTCCCGCTCTCATCCGGGTGGGTACTGCCCTCCCCGACACAGACACAAACCGTACCCATCCCGGGCACTTCTCCCAGGGACTTTCCTTTGTCTTTTGATGTTTTATCAGTTCTCTTCTCTTTTTCTAAGTAACTCCCTTCTGGGTAGCAATCTCTCCCCCCATAACCCTGGCTCTGGAGCAGAGAAATGCAGAAACAGAATAAATCAGGGCAGCGGCTGTGTCTGACATCGCACGCCTCATTCCACACCTGGAGTTCGCCGCCTCTATGTCAGGATTAGTCCTCTGAGGTCGTAATTTAAATTCAAGTCTCCTGGCTACCCTGCTTTTGCCCTCAGTGCCATCCAGGCTCAGTCCCTTCTCTCTCCCTCTCTCTCCCCGCCTTTTAAATTCTAGAACCATAATCCAGTCAGTATTGCCAATACTCCTGTAACCTACTGCAAATCCCCTTCCTCATGGAGCCTCTCCCCATCCCCAGGACTTCTCCCTTCCTCGGGCTTTACTCTTTCTTCACATTTCACCTCTGATGTTTCCTCACCCTCTGGCCCTAATTGAAAAGCCCATCCTTCTGACCACAGGTTCCTCATCTGTAAATGAATCTCTGTGGCCATCCTCCTTTCAGCTCTAGATTCTAGGACTGATAAAAACCTTCCCAAAGCACAAGAAAAGAGTAAGAGTGGAAGTTCTCTGAGGGCAGGATTGTCTCCCTCTGTGTTCACGTCTCCACATGTCATTCCTCACTCCCCCTGGATGGCTGATTGTTGATGTATCCGTGACAGAATTATCGCAGCGTCTTCTCATACTTGCACGTCGCTGTGGTCAAGATGCTTCGAAGCACGCGTCCCCCCAGTGCACATTTATCCATTGGTCATCTACATCGTGACCTTTTGAGCCTTATGTCCTTGCTTTGTAACCAGAGACTATCACTGGAAGCATGGCAGTATTAGAAAGATCACTTTGGGTGGCAGAGAGAGGCTTGCAGTCATGGAAAGCAAACCTTTTCCTAATTAATTTCCTCATTGCCGATATTCAATTCTTCACCCGGTTTTTGGTCCATCTGCAACCCTAAGCTCAATGGCTTGTACTAACTCAATGCTTAGTGCGGTTCATGAAAATATTAGGGGATCGACTCACTTCCAGTTGATCAATGATGGACAGAAACAACTACACCCAGAGAAGGAACACTGGGAAGTGAATGTGAATTGTTAGCACTACTGTCTATCTACCCAGGTTACTTATACCTTCGGAATCTAATAATTAATGTGCAACAAGAAAATGGGATTTACACACATATATGGTATCTGGGTTATATTGTAACACATGTAAAATGTATGGGATTGCCTGTCATGGGGGGGAGGGTGTGGAGGGAGGGAGGGGATAATTTGGAAAAATGAAAAAAGAAAATATTAGGGGATCCTAGAATCTGGAACTGGGCAGGATCTGATTTTAGAGATCACAAGAGAGGACGTGATTTGGATAGGAGCACGGGACTTCTAATCCAAGCTCTTCATTTTGCCTGTGAAGAAATTTTCTAAGATTATAAATCCTGTAACTATGAAACTAGTTTCTATGCTAGGAGATACCTATGAAATCATAGGTCTAGACTCGCTCCCCCCCCCCCCCCAAAAAAAAAATCCCATGATCCTAAGATCAATATTCTTCCCATTGTAACCCTGGAAAGAATAACTATGGCTCCATCTAAAAGTCCCGGGGAGAGAGATTGGGGGAGCCATGGTTGATCCAAATGCTGAAATGGACCAGTGGTCTCATTGATGGGTACGTTCCCTCCAACATCCCCGACCCCAGCCCCCATTGCCCATGCTTGAGAGTCTTCTCCTCCCATGAGTTCACCACTACGGGCCTTCCTCGATTTCTCCTGAAACCCACCCCTCTCCATCGCCCTCTCAGGAATTTGCAGTTTCACTGTTTCAGAGACCATTCAGTCATATTCTGTGACCCGCCACTAGTGGAAAATTGTTATTAAAAAGATGGAGCTTTCGTTTCAGGGGAAGTTTGACGCCATTCAAGGAATTCTGTAATTTCCCATAGGCAAAGCGGCCCACTCTCCTCCTTGAGCTCATCCAAAAATAATTTCTAAGCGGCTTTCTAATTACATTCCAGAATCCTGCCCGCTTATAAAATCGGGGCCCCTCTTCTACTGTCAACTACTATGTAGCTCTGACCTGGGGGGAGCGGGAGGCATGGAAGTGGGAGAAAGCTGGGGGCTGTCACAGATAATCCACTTATGGATTATTGAGAATTTGTTGTCATTCCAGACCTATCCCAGTGCAAATAAGCTCTCCATCTGGAGGCATTAGAGACCAGATCTTTATTTAGAGTTCGTGCTAATGGATACCAAATGGGGAGGGGGGAGCAGGGGGTGAACAAGAATACACTTGGGGAAGCACGCTCCCTCTGCAGAGATCCCAAAGCCATTCCTGAGCCCTGAAACATACTTTACCCAGAAATCACCCCATACAGTCACCTCAGGGGCAGCGGCTACGTTTGCCCAGCAGTTTGGATGGAGGGGTGGCTGTGCACCAGGAGTTGCAGGGTGGGAAATAGGAGCTTGAAGATGTCTGAAGAGGTCTGAGTCGGAGGAAATCATTCTGGTTTACCCAACATTTTTCCCAATAATTAACCCAAGATGTGAATTGGACTATAATTGCTTCAGTTGAGTTGGAAGAAAATCTGACTTGAGGAGAACACTGCTTTTCTTGTGTTCTAAACCAGAGTTCTAAACTTTAGGCCCATTTTTAGCCACTGAGAGAGGGGAGGGGGGACAAGGGAATTTTGGTGGGGCCCCAGGGAATCCACCTGGATTATGCTGGACAGTTTTATGCATGGGGGCCATCCCTGGTCAGTGAAGGGGTGTATCATTTGTGTAATTCCCCTCTCCTGGGAGGCTGAGCCTCTGATCTAGATCTGTGAGCCCCCGTCCCAAACCATCGGAAAAAGATCAGTTCACATCCACATGATGAGCCAAGAGCGGTGGGTGGGTATTGTTTGGCAAAAGAGATGGGGTGCGGGGGCAGTCCTTTGGACCATTTTGAATGGACCAGTTGAATGCCTTCTCAAAAGGCAAATGATTAGGTTGATTTTATCTGAGGGTGTGTCGGAGGCAAAGATAATTGGGGGTTGAAGGGGAACTTCTTCGTGGCCACACCTTTCCAAATAAAGTTTTGTTTTCCTTCGGCCCATCCCCTCGAGTTTCCCTTCTTGGGGTTCTGCGATGGTGATGAAATCGATGATTAGGAAACAAGCCCATTACCCGTCATTGGTACCCTCTCTAAACTTTCCCAGATGAAAGATCAAGGCCCTAACCGTGAAACCCTTGGGGCTTATAGCCAAATGTTCAATTAAGTAGCTCCGATCTGGCCTCCCAAAGGCCTGGTGCAGACTGGCCAGGACGCGGCACCCTGGCGGGACCGTCCGTGTGCACACCGATACTAATCCTCCACGTGCTTAGACAGACATGGGTCCCCGGTTGGCAGAGCCACCCCGTGCCAAAGCTGCCTTTCCAGCCCAAAGCGTTGGCCAGACCCCTCGACTTTCGCTGGCCTTCTCTCACAACTGTGGGTTGTAGGCGGGCATCCAGGCCGCCAACTTGGACTGGTTTTGTTGAGGCCCCCTGCCCATTCCCCATGTAGGAACAGGGCCTGCTTTGAGCCTGGAAATTGGAGTCATTTCCTGTTCCCCGTTGTTAAGACACTGCTTCTAAGACTGGAATCACAATAAATCATAAGTGTGCTGAGTGATACAGGGTTTATTTATTTTTTCCAAGCTTCGAGGCGCTCTTAAATGCAGGGCCTCCAGTTTGCTTGTTTTCATTCTTCCTCCCCCACTGCACTGGTCTTTACCGTGGAAAGAAAAGGCTTTTTACAAACCAGGTCCTATGGAAGACCTTTCCAAGACTCCCCATAGAAGGGGTTGCGTCTGTGTTGCAAATGGCCCTTCAAGTTGGGGGGAAAAAATACAGAAAGGAGCTCTTGCTCTCCAGACGACACGGCGGGGAGATGTGAGCCCTGCCAGGTACCACAAGATGTGGCTGCTCGCTCACTAATTCTGTGTGATCGCTTCTGAGAAGGTGCTCGAGCAGGACAGAGGAGGAAGCGGTCCCATCCTCTCCCTCCGTCAGCCCGTGGTCCCAGCCGCCATATTGCACCAGGGACCTTAATAAGCCACACGATGGTCAGGGTGATGAAGGGCATCAAATCTGCCCTAAAGAACCGAGGGTGTTTAACCTGAGAAGGGAATCCGGGAGGGACGAGAGCTGAAAGATGGAGCAGTCTTGTTTTGTTTGGCTTCCAAAGACAAAACCGGGATCAGTGGCTCAAAGTTGCAACATGACAGATTCAAGTTTTAGGTTAATTAAAAAACAACAGCAATTAAGAGTTATCCAAACATGGAACGGGCTCCCTTTGGAGACAATGGGTGCTTCTTCTTTGGAAGTTGTCAAATAGCGTCTGGAAAACCACTCGCTGGGTATGTTACAAGGGGAGGATTCTTCTCCCATTTGGAGTCGACTTTGGTAGTCACTGTCTCCCTCTGGAACTCTGATTCTGAACCACGGAGGAGCTCAGAGATTCTTACTCTGCTCCCTCGCTCTGTACCTTCGTTCCCTCTATGAAAACGAGAGGGACCGGCCCTGAAGTCAGGAGGACCCGAGTTCAGATCTGCCCTCAGACACTTAACACTTCCTGGCTCTGTGACCCTGGGCGAGTCACTCAACCCCAACTGCCTCAGCAAAAGAAAAGAAACTCGGGTCATGTCTTGCTTTGGCGGTTGGGGAGGCTAAGTGGCAGCGGGTGGAGGCCATTCCATTCGAGGCTGCCGGCCCCAGCACTCATCATTTGTCCCAGCTTAGCCCACACGAGTCCACAGACTGCCCCTTGGCTCTGAAATCTGGCCGTGACGCGAGGGAAAGAAGCCCAAGCAGAGATCTCCCCGGGAAGAAGAGGTCTCCTTGTCGTCTTTCATAAAAGCAGAAAACGGCCCGTGGAAATGCTGAAAAGTGGCTGGTGGCCCAAGGGTCACTCCGCCCACAGAGCCCTGGCTGGGCGTCACACGGACCACATCCAGGGGAGCAGTCAGTCTGTGGTGAGGGCTTAGCCAGAGAGCCACCAGCAGCACCCTCCAACCTTCTTTAGCTTGATGTTTTGTTATGTTTAGAAGGAAATTTCCCCTGTTCTTAAAGAGCTGCTTGTCCCCATATATAAATACAAAATGCTATTGTTTAGTCACGAATGACCCTTTGTGACCCCTTTGGGGGTTTTCTTGGCAAAGATAATGGACTAGTTTGATATTTCCTTTCCTTTTCTTTTTTTTTTTTTCCCCCCTGAGGCTGGGGTGAAGTGACTTGCCCAGGGTCTCACAGCCAGGAAGTGTTAAGTGTCTGAGATCAGATTTGAACTCGGGTCTTCCTGAATTCAGGGCTGGTGCTCTATCCACTGCGCCCCCTAGCTGCCCCTTCTATTTCCTTTTCTAGCTCATTTTACAGATGAGGAGACTGAGGCGCATGAAGTGAAGTGACTTGCCCAGGGTCCTACAGCTAGGCAGTATCTGAGGCTGATTTGGGGGTCTTCCTGACTCCCGGCGCTACACTACCTAGAGATACAGGTAAAGTCTGCCCCAAGGAGCTCACATTCTGCTGAGACAATCTGCAAACGCTGCTGGGAGTGCAAAATATGCACAGCGCAAAGGGCAGCGATCTCCGAGAGAAGGCATCGGCCCCACGAGCACCAGGATTGGGGGGAAAGGGCCTTTTTGCAGAAGGGGAGATTGGAGTCTGGAAGAAAGCCCGGAGACAGAGGTGAGGTGGAGAAGCTGGGGGAGCACAGGCGGTACAAGCCACTTCAATCCCTAGCTTTCTTCAAGGTGAAGTTCACGAGGCAGAGGCCAGGAGGAAGGTCCGGCCAGTCCGGGCGATGAGAGCGCAAGTCTCAGGAGCAGGGCTCAAGCCCAGGACCTTGGACTCCCCCCTTCCATTGTAGCGCGCTGCCTCCTCGGTGGTCTGACTGCTCCCTGAGCTCCGGCGGGGAGGCCGGCTCCAGAAGCGCAGCCTTGGCCCCCTCCCCCTGCTGACTTGCCAGCATCTGAACTCCAGGATGGAGGCCGCCTGAAGAAAGCACAAGGGACTGAGAACACGGATTCACTCCCCTGCCTTCGCTCATTGGCAGCCAAGAGGAAAGTGGAGGGGAGACCGTTTCCCCTTTTAATTAGCAGATGTTTTCCAGCACTGCTGCCCCGGAGAAGCAGCCAGTGGGGAACGACTGGTCCGGCCCAAGAACACCACCGGCCAGCGAGACGGGAAGCCAGCGGAGTTACGCGTGGTAGGCAGCAGAAACAGCATTCGAACTCGGGCCTCGGGCCTCCACTGTACCAGCCAGAAGACCCAGAGGAAGGCCGTGCCTGGCATCCGCCCGACCGTTCCACCTCCGCTCGTCCCCGTCTGGTCGTTGCGAGAAAGGAGGGTTGGAGGGGCTTGCTTAAGCGGGTGGAATTGTCATAATTGCATTCAGATGAATGACAGACGGACCCCAAGGGCAGAAGGAAAACAAGATGACCTTCAGAAAACATCTCTGAGACGGCTCTCTGTGGTTATTAATAATGCATGTGGCCACGCAGCGTCTTCAGAAGAACAGAAGCGTGCTCCCAGCGCGTGTGGCGCTCAAGCCCCCAGCTCCCTCGCGGCGGCCGAGGCTCCCCAGAACACAGCTGCCGTGAGCCCTGCCGCGTGGCTTGGGTTGGGGTGGAGGAAGGGAGGCATCCCAGCCCAGAGAGACTTAGACGTGCGGCTCTGTCGTCCAGAGGACACAGCTCGCTTTTGCGAATTGGTCGATTCTTTTTTTTTTTAAACTTATTTTTCCATTTTTCTATTTTATTTACTCTTCTATTCCCAAATATAAGTGTTATGCTTATCCAGTAGAGCTAATGGGTCAAACGCGAATAGGGATACTGATAGTAGAGTTTTTACACCTTTGGGCTCAGATAGTGGGTGCAGAGGGGAAGTGCAGCTGGGGAGGGTTTGAGTGGACATTCCTCTCAGGTCACAGGTGCCAGATTTAGATCTGGGCGTGGCCGGGTCGTCCCTCCCCTCACTTTACAGCTGAGACCCTTGGGTAAGGGGCTTGCTTAGGGCAAGTCACTCAGCAAATATTTGGAGGGAAATCGTCTGGGCAGTGGCAAGGAACGGAGTGGCTGCGCGGCCGCCGGAGAGTGAGTTGTGGCACCTGAATGTTGTGGAGTATTATTGCTCTGTAAGAAATGACCAGCAGGAGGAATACAGAGAGGCCTGGAGAGACTTAAATCAACTGATGCTGAGTGAAATGAGCAGAACCAGAAGATCACTGTACACTTCAACAACAATACTGTATGGGGATGTATTCTGATGGAAGTGGCTCTCCAACGAGATGATTGAGGCCAGTTCCAACGGTCTTGTGATGGAGAGAGCATCTGCACCCAGAGCACTGTGGGAACTGAGGCTGGATCACAACTCGGCATTCTCCCTCTTTTTGTTGTTTGCTCGCATTTTATTTTGTTTCTCTTTTTTTCCCTTTTTGATCTGATTTTTCTTGTGCAGCAGGATAATTGTAGAAACATGTAGACATGAAAAAAAGAAATCATTTGCCAAAAGGGCTCCTTGCACACACAGCCAGAGAGTGGTGTGACTGGGGCAGATTTGGACACAGACCCAGCAACTAGAGGAACTCTCGGATGGAAGGGGCTGCTTCCGGAGGGAGCGACCCCCCTGGCGCTGGAGCTTTGTTGTGGCTAAAAGGGACCTAGCGGACGCAGTTTGGCGATGGGTTTCTGAGCTTGGCTTCCTGTTTTGACCTGGAGGCTTGTGACGTTCAAACGGACTTTGAAATCTAAATATCATCCGATTCACAGATAAGACACCACCGCTCTCGGCAGCTGGCTTGGGGAACTGAGCTGAGCAGGAAGAGACTTCCTGCATTTGTTCCTTCATCCTTTCTGCAGCCCTAGCATGGCCTTTTCTCTCACCTGTACACCCGCTCACAGCTGCCAGCCCTCCTGTCATTTACTTACCGCTGTTAGGATAATGTTAATACTGTTTTTTTTTTTTTTTAATTTTATAATTATAACATTTTTGACAGTACATATGCATGGGTAATTTTTTACAACATTATCCCTTGCACTTACTTCTATTCAGATTTTTTCCCTTCCTCCCCCAACCCCTCCCCCAGATGGCAGGCAGTCTTATATATGTTAAATATATTACAGTATATTCTAGATACAATATATGTGTGTAGAACCGAATTCCTTGTTGCACAGGAAGAATTGGATTCAGAAGGTAAAAATAACAGTTTATATTCATTTCCCAGTGTTCCTTTTCTGGATGTAGCTGGTTCTGTCCATCATTAATCAATTGGAATTGGATTAGCTCTTCTCTATGTTGAAGATAATCCACTTCCATCAGAATATATCTTCATACAGTATTGAAGTGTATAATGATCTTCTGGTTCTGCTCATTTCACTCAGCATCAGTTGATTTAAGTCTCTCCAGGCCTCTCTGTATTCCACCTGCTGGTCATTTCTTACAGAACAATAATATTCCATAACCTTCATATACCATAAGTTACCCAACCATTCTCCAACTGATGGACATCCATTCATCTTCCAGTTTCTAGCTACAACAAAAAGAGCTGCCACAAACATTTTGGCACATATATGTCTCTTTCTGCTCTTTAGTATTTCTTTGGGATATAGGCCCAGTAGTAGCACTGCTGGGTCAAAGGGTATGCACATTTTGATAACTTTTTGGGCATAATTCCAGATTGCTCTCCAGAATGGCTGGATTCTTTCACAACTCCACCAACAATCCATCAGTGTCCCAGTTTTCCCACAGCCCCTCCAACATTCATCGTTATTTGTTCCTGTCATCTTAGTTAATACTGTTGTTGATCGCACACTTCCTGCTATCACTGAAACATCACTGACTAGCCTGCGGGTTATGACATTCTAAGGTTACAAGCTCACAAATTTCGCCCTGCGTCCTTGTGACCCATTTTACAGATCACCTTCCCAGGACGACACAGTGACAAGGGTCTAAGGCAGGATCTGAGCGCCCACATTTTGGGACTATAGGCTGCCTTTCTGCCAAGTAGCCACAAAAGAAGTACTTGGCCAAGCAGAGATGTTCTTATGTCCTAATTTCTGGGAGCTATTCCTGTCTAAATCCCATCAGCTTTCTGGGCTGCCCTATCACCCTCGCGCAGAGCTTGTGGTCCATTCAGACTCCCAGATCTCATTAGTAAGAGTCAGGCCTTCCCCATTTTGTACTTAGGAAGTACAAGTTTGAGCCCAAGTGAAAGATTTAACCACCTACCAACACATGGGCTATTCCTTTTTTGCAGATGTGTTTAGTGTTTAAAAGTCAGGGACTGGGGCAGCCGGGTGGTGCAGTGGGTAGAGCACCAGCCCTGAATGCAGGAGGACCCGAGTTCAAATCCTCGGTCTCAGACACTTAACACTTCCTGGCTGTGGGACGCTACACAAGGCACTTAGCCCCATTTGCCTCAGCAAAATGATTAAAGTCAAGAACTTTGTCTAAGATCATGTGAAAAGTAAGTGGAGAGCTCGCAACTTGAGCTCAAGTTTTTCTGATCCAGTGTTGTCCCTCATGGAAACCCGTGGCTCTAGCGCTGCAGGAAAGGCGGGTCCCGCTGGGCAGCCCCTCCGTGGAGCCCCGGGAGGGAGAAGATGGGATGCACAGGACGAGGAGGGAAGAGGGAAGTGGCTCCCCCGGCTTGTCATTAGAGAGACCTGCTTGGAGAGCAGCAGCTTGCTGGTGACAGCCTTTCTTATGGTGATGGCGAGCCGGAGACGGGCTCCATCCATCTGGGGCAGTCTTATGTCCAGTGAGTCATGAAGCAAGGAGGCCGGTTGTCAGGGAGATTTCCCTAATGGCCAAATCTATTAGACTGTGAAATGGTCTCCTGAGGGGGTCCTCATTGCCTCGGGAAGCCAGACAAAGGCCTTGGAAAGGACCCTGGGCAACCCTCCTTCATTAACGGGAGCGGCTCTGACCAGCCGTGAAGCGCCTCTGTGACTCTGTGAGATGGTGGGTGATCTCGGGCAGGAACAAAGGGGGGGCTGGGGGAGGGGAAGGAAGCAGAGGCCCTTGCGGGGTGCAGAGCTTTGTCAGAGACGCGTCCTGTGTCGGCCGCCGCTCCGCCTTGCTTGGGGCAGGGAAAAAACAGAAAAGGCCTCGTAGAGACGCTAGATGCTTCTTCTGAAGGAGTGGGAGGTTCCTTGGCCCTGTGTGGGAAATCCTGCTCCTGAATCCTGTTAGGGAACCTTTCTCCTGACGGGGTTTCCCCCAAAAATCCCTCTTGTGTTTGGAGCTGCTCGCCTGTGTCCTTCTTCTTGCTTGCTTCTCATGGGGGCTTTATTTTTTTGGCACAATGTGGTCCCCCTTTGGGGCTATTTCTTTTCCCAAGGCTGACAGACTGGGTCCTCAGAGGCCCCTTAGGAATGATACCCCCCCATTTCTTTTATTTCTTTGCATTGATTGAGCTAGCAGGATCAGGGGGTGACGTCGTCTTGCCCATTTGGAATCAGACATTCAAAGTGCGCAGGGAGCACCTGAGCCGAGCTTGGAGATGGATGGTCTGCCATCCCAGAAGGGCTGGGGACTCCTGTCACCCCGGGGCTGCTGGTCCTGGAGGTGCGGTGACAAACAGCCGGGGAGCTCCAGCCCCCATCCTGTGCCCGCAGTCAACGGAGAGGACCCCAGGCTTAGGGTCAAGTTATCTTTCAGATAACTCATCCGCTGTTCAAGCTCCTTAATCTCTCTCTGCCTCAGTTTCTATTTCTATTACAGTTTTCTATCTACATACATACTCGCTGTGTGGCTGCATCAAATGGAATAATATATAAAGGGATTTATAAAAGTAAGTGCCTTAAAAATGTTTACGCGTAGCCTTCCAGCTGGAAACAGTTTTCAGAATCATCCTTTGGACCCCATTATCTTACAGATGAGGAGACTGAGGCTTGAAATTGCTTTATTCCTGTTGAAGTGAAGAGTTGTCTTGGGGGAGGTCTGGTCTCTTGATTCCTGACTAATTCAAGGCTCTTTCCACTATTCCCATGAGGCCCAATTGTGATTCTGCCTGGGCTGTGAAACTGGGCACTCAGTCAACTTGTCAACTGACTGCTGCCTGACCGTCCTTGAGCCCTGGTCACGTTCCTTCGGCTGTCTGACCTTCTCAGGGTGCGAGCAGAGCCGTCAGCGTGGTTCTGACCCAGAAGCTGCATTCTTGGGGCCGTGGTGATTCAGGGTGGTTCCCCCTCTCACTGGATTCTTGCCTCTTGCCCCTTTTGGCTTCCTGAACAGAAGACAAAAAGGGAACATTACTTTAAAGAAGCTGTAAGACAGATTAATCGCCAGCCATTTTCCAAAAAATACTGGAGAACGTCCTCTTCTTGCTGGTCACTGACTCGCGTCCACTCGTGCTGACCTTGTCTTTTTGCCATTTTGTAGACCCTTCATGCTCCTCCCTCCACTGATGGAATGGATGCGCGTGGCCATCACCTACGCGGAACACCGTCGCAGCCTGACTGTGGACAGCGACGATATCCGGCAGACGGCCCGATTACTCCTCCCTGGCCTGGACTGCGAGCCCCGGCAGTTAAAGTATGTGAGATGGGGGAGACCCAAAGTCCTCTACCTTGTAAGGACAGGGACGGCGCTCCCAACCCGACAGGAAGCTTTTTGTGGGACAAGAGAAGCCAGTTATTTTTTCCCCCTTTGCTGTCCCAACCATCCACTTTCCATCTCACAAAACTATTGGGAGGGTAGGTGGTAAAGGCTATAAATTGTTTTGAACTTCTCTGAGAAAGTCCCCCATAAATACCCGGGAATATTATTAGAGTCGCTCATAAATCTCCCTCGAGACTGCTTCCATTGGCCATCCCCGACTGCCAAGGTTCCGCGGTTGGTACGTGGGACAGCTGAGACAGAATGGGACGGCTCAGTAGGAGATCCAACGTCACGGACAGGCAGAGGAATTCCAACCCCTTCCTCTGTAGCAGTTGAGAGCCCCATATCCTCCTCCTTTCCTTGAAAAGAACCACACTACCTGAGCTAAGGCCTAAGGCAGACAATTCTCCATCTCTGTAACTGCTCCCCATCGTGCATGCATGCAAAGGGAAGAAAAGAAGGAAGTAGCTCCTGCCCTCAAGAAGCCCCCTTCTGTCCATAGGAAGCAACATGTACCCAGATAAGTCAACGTGGGGGGACGAGTAGGGCTGATCTGAGCTGTAAGAAGCTAGGATTTCTTAGGGACAGGAGAGAGGGAGAGTCACTGTGGAAAAGGGAAAAACCATGACGGTTTCTAGACTTGTTCGGGATTTGAGGAGAAAAGATGGTGCTTCGCTTGGCAACGGGCAGGAGTCTCACATCCCCACACCCGGCCTAGGCTTCTGGGGCCCCTGACTCGTACGCTGAGTCCCAGGGGAGAGAAATGCGCTCTAGAGCCATCCCAGAAAGAGTCCCCGTTAGTGCAGCTCTGCTTGTCTCCTGGGCAGGCCTGAATGTTGCTTCAGTTCCTTTCGGAGACTCGACGCCAAAGCAGCCACTGAGAAGTTCAACCAAGATCTAGGTTTCCGGATGCTCAACTGTGGCAGGACGGATCTCATCCACCAAGCCATCGAGGCGCTGGGGCCCGACGGGGTGAACACCATGGATGACCAGGTAGAGATGAGGGAAATCCGGCAGAGTATTCCAGAATGTTTACTGGAGGAAGAGAAGGGAGGGAGGGAAAAAAGGAAGGAAGGAAGCGAGGAAAAAAGGAAAGAACAAAGAAAGGGAGGGAGAGAGGGAGGGAGGGAAGGAAGGAAGGAAGCGAGGAAGGAAGGGAGAGAGGGAGGGAGGGAAGGAAGGAAGCGAGGAAAAAAGGAAAGAACAAAGAAAGGGAGGGAAGGAAGGAAGGAAGCGAGGAAGGAAGGGAGAGAGGGAGGGAAGGAAGGAAGGAAGCGAGGAAAAAAGGAAAGAACAAAGAAAGGGAGGGAGAGAGGGATGGAGGGAAGGAAGGAAGGAAGTGAGGAAAAAAGGAAAGAACGAAGGAAGGAAGGAAGGGAGAGAGGGAGGGAAAGAGGAAAGGAATGAGGGGGAGGGAGGGAAAGAAGGAAAGAACGAAGAAAGGAAAGAAGGGAGAGAGGGAGGGAAGGAGGAAAGGAATGAGGGGGAGGGAGGGAGGGAAGGAAGGAGGGAAAGAGTCCAGGCAATCAGTTCATGAGAGTTCAGAAGTGAGTGATCT
Source organism: Sminthopsis crassicaudata (assembly GCF_048593235.1). Classification (NCBI taxonomy): domain Eukaryota; kingdom Metazoa; phylum Chordata; class Mammalia; order Dasyuromorphia; family Dasyuridae; genus Sminthopsis; species Sminthopsis crassicaudata. The sequence continues at coordinate 223,190,608 of NC_133622.1, read as the reverse complement.
GGGAAAGCTTCTGGGAAGAGAAAAGATTTGAGCTGAACCTTGATGGATAAGGGGATTGTAGCTAATGCGGGTATGGAGGAGGGGCTGGAAAAAAATGTATTTCTTGTTAAATTTTTTAAAACTAAGTATAAAACGAGAAAAGAAAGTTTTGCCACACATGTGTATATCTAAATTGCCATGTAGGGAGACTGTACTTAGCAGGGAATGAGGGTGGGAACGATGGCCTCCTGAGAGGAAGGAGGCAGTGAGCCAGAAAGGCCTGTGTTCGAATCCCGTTTCTGCCCTTAACTAGCCCTGCCATGTCATCTCTCCAGCTGTCTCCCATAGTCCTCCAGGACTAAAGTCTGAAGTCACGGGTTCCCAGCCTATGGAGTGCATGGCTCCAGGGGGGTTTAACAAGCTTGTTTAGAGAATATGTCATTCAGTTTTATCTCTTCTATGTATGCGCTTGGGAAACTCTAGAATTTATTTATTACGGGGGTTGAGAGTGGGCTGGGAAGGTTTAATTAAGGCCAGCCAAGGATTCGGAGTGGGGACCTCTGGGCCAGGCCCATTGGAGAAATGGAGATCGGGTCACAAGGTCTGGATGGAGTCATCAGAGTCCCCTCCCCCTCCGGCCCTGGGCCCGCTGAGGGAGACCCAGAGTCCACGAGCTTCTGACTGCCACCTCTGGGGCATCTCCGGAGTCGGACACGGTGGCTGTCCTCCTGATGGGCTCTTTGTCCCTAGTTGGGCTCGGAAGTGTCCAGATTCCCCAACTTCAGGCACTACTTAGCTTTCTCTAGATAGAACCTGATTCGGTCCTCAAGGAGCCAGCCATTAAGCTGCAGCTCTGAAAGTCAGTCAGTAAACATTTATCGAGCACCTACTATGTGCCAGGTTCTGTACTAAGCGCTGAGCAATACCTGCCCTGTAGGAGCTGGCGGTCCAAGTGCAGCTTCGGGAATTAGTTAACATTTATTAAGCACCTACTGTGTGCTGTGCATACGGCGAGGCGGACGCCAGTCTAGGCTGGCGGCGCAGCTGTGGTTCTGAGAAGGAAGCGGATTTGGGGCCGGCAGGTTTCCCCAGGTATGCAGGCTCTCGGTGCCCTTTCCGTTACCTGCCGCCTTTGACGCTCCCGGAGTGATCTGTTGGTAAACAGCCCGTGTCCGCCATGGTTAGTTTCAGACTGTCCATTTGTCTCCGGGCGTCCAGAGCGAGGGTTTACAAGGCTGGGAGATCTTGTCCGCACACACATCACTTAATAAATAACATTTTAAGGCTCCAGGAAAATGCGCGCTGGGGAGATCACTGGGACTTAACTCCTCGCCTGCTGGGCTCTTTTCGGGGGAGCCGGGGAGAACTGGGGACGTGGAGGTTAATGAGCTCCCCCCCACCACAGATTGCTCCTCGTGGGCTTTTCATCCCCCATTTATTTTAGTTAAGAGCCACGGACTCGGGCTGTGTTAGGAGGACCCTCAGGGGCTCCCCCTGCCCCAAATCAATCATTTAAAAGCTGAAAAAATGGAGGCCCGCTGAGGAAGGGGATCTGTCCAGTCACGCAGCCAGGGGGCGGCGAGCCTGCACGGTCCCCGGGCGTGGACATCTTGGTGGCTTAAGAGCAGCGTGTGAGAGAGGGGCTGTGGAGACCGAGACAAGCCATCCCGCCCCCGGGGAGTTATGTTCTTTCAGAGGAAGGTGGTTGTGGAGAAATTGCCCTGAAAACTTCAAAACGTGATTATTCTACATCATTCTGTGCTCCAAGTGCCCTCTCCCTAGGAGCCTCAGAGGCCAGTGGTCCAATCTCCACATTATACAGATGGGAAAACTGAGGCCGGGATGGGGAAGCAAGATAACTCGTGTCAGACCGTTAGTAAGTGGCTGGAGCAGGACTGGACCCCCCCCCCCCCAGCTCTCCCCGGGTGGTGCCCGGGTCACACAAATCCCCCGCACCCTGCAGACGGCCGACTTTGTCCATTCAGGGGATGACCCCACTGATGTACGCTTGCGCTGCCGGGGACGAGGCCATGGTCCAGATGTTGATAGACGCGGGAGCGAACTTGGACATCCCGGTAAGTGACCTCCTCCTTGTTGGCCGTCCCAGCAGGGGCAGGTGAGCCCACCTGGCCCTGAGAGAAGGCGCTCCATCCTCTCCGGAAGGCCAGGGGGAGAGGTGTTGGGGTGCCCAACACCGGTCCAAGGAGAGTCCCGGCCGAGGGTCAGCCTTGCGTCCTGTCAGCGAGCCCGGCGGAGCTGCCCTCCGCTCCCACCTGTGCCATCTCGAACACCCCCCTTCCCAGGGCTCACAGAGCCGCCTGTTCTCAGTCAGAAGGGTGACGATACCCCCTCCCCCCGCAGGTCCCGAGCAGTTCTCCCCGATACCCGTCCGTCCACCCCGACAGCCGACACTGGACCTCCCTGACATTCGCCGTGCTGCACGGACACATCTCCGTCGTTCAGGTGAGCCTCCTCCCCCCGTCAGGGTGGGCCTGACCGGGCCCAGGCTCCTCCTGCCCGGCCCCCGCCTCCGAGAGCTGTTCCCACCTCCAGAAGAAGTCTTCTCGGGGCCTGGGCTTTTCCAGCCCTTGCACACAAAGAATTGTAACAGACTCTAGAAATCCTTCAGTTCAACAAGCATTGAGTGCCCACTGTATGCCGAGTCACCACACGGGGCATTGGTGACACAAAGGAAGCTGTCCCTGCCCCTCCGGGAGCATGTCCCCTCCCTCTCCCAAACTAGGCGCCCCGGGTGATGGGAACCGCCCCTCTAAGACAGAGCCGTGGGCCCCCACCGCTCTCACTGATCAGCCCGCAGGTAGGCTTTGCTCAAAGTCATGGGGAGAAAGATAGGAGGGAAGGGGAGGAGGCTCTGGTGTCACTTTACAGGAAAGGAAACTGAGGCCCAAAGAGGCTGAATTGACTTTCTTACAATCTGGGCTCTAATAATGAGGAGAGTTGGATTTAGACCCCCCCCCCCCTCTCCTTGTCTGGCGTTGCTCCGCCCAGTTCTCATCTGAGGGGCCTCCGAGGTGCCTTTTTAGCCCAGCCTCACGGGCAGCCCCATTTCCCTCTCCCCCGTGACCCCACGTGAAGCGATGGGACGGCCCCAGAATCAGTGACCGCTGGAAAAGATCCAGAGCCCTCGGAGGAGGAGTCTCTGGGCTCAGCCGGCACCGACAAGCCCCAGGGCAGACCTGTTTTAGAGCCTTGGAAGCAGAATTTGGACTGGGGTCCTCTGCCTTCCAGGCCGGTGCTCGTTGCACCTCTGAGGGGATCTGATCCGCCGGGGCTCACTGAGGCAGAGAACCAGCCTGAGTTTCAGACATTTCTGAGGTCCCATGGCCTCCGCTAGGACGCCGGCTCTGGGACCGCGGGATTTTTAGCTTTGTCTCTGGGGAAAAAATGGTGCTTGACCAATTGCATGGAACCATGTGTTCGTTCTTTCCCCGGGCCGGTGGAGAGGGCACTGAAGGCCCCTTGAGCAGTCCCAGAAGCCCCAGGGGTCCCAAGCCCCCTTCCGGCCTCCACATTAAGTCCTGGGCCCTGCAGTTGTGTCAGGAAGCCACGGGGGGGAGGGACGTGACGGCCAAGGGAGCTCTGCGTGCTTTTTCCCGGGGCCCACAGTCTCTTCCCACCAGGCTCAGCCCAGTTCTCTGCCCCTTTGTCTGGCAGCTGCTGCTCGACGCCGGCGCCCACGTGGAGGGCTCTGCGGTAAACAGCGAGGAGGAAAGCTACGCGGAAACACCCTTGCAGCTGGCCTCGGCAGCAGGTACCGCCCCCCGCACCACCGGCTCGGGGCTCCCGGCCCCCCAGAAGCCCCCAGAGGCCCAGGCGGCCCACCCCGGGGCGGACTGGAAAGCCTTCCAGCGGGTTGGGAGTCTGCTCCCTGGCGTCCCTCTCTCCCCATCCATCAGTAGGTTTGCACCCAGACAAGACTAAACAGAGATACCGAGAGGGAATCCTTCCTCCCAAGGAGAGAGAAAAAGACCCCTTGCCTTCTTACTCTCCGCTTGTCTTCCCAGGGCGCTCCTTCACTTCACGCCTTGGGAAAGGTCACCGGGAGCCATGCAAAAGTGTCTGTCGGCTTTCTTTTTTGGGAAAGGGAATGGTTGGACACCAGTCCCTGTCACCTTCAGATAGGACCAGATGTCCCTTTGAGGCAGTTTTATTTGAACTTTATTAGGATGATTCCGCCATCACTCCCCTAAACAGAACCCTCCCTTGTCGCAAGGAAATAACAGATAAAAATACTAATGAGCGTCTCGCCGGTCTGACAAAAAGTGCTTCATGTCGGCCCTGAAGGACGTCACTTTTCTGCCAAGAGGAGGAAAGGCTTGATTTTGCCTTTTTTCTCTTCCACTCTTTTCTTTTTGAGGCAGTTAGGGACACACCGAGTTCGAGACAAGATTTGAACTCGGCTCCTGACTGCAGAGCCCACTGCACTACCCTGTGCCTTTCCTTTATGCGAAGGTGGTCACAGCATAGATTGCTCCCTCTTTGCCCTGCGAGTCTGCCTCAGTTTCCCTGAACCGTTCCTGTTTCTTTTGGTGTGCTCCTTCCCCCAGCATCCACGTGCCATAGTGTCAGCCATTCCCCTAACGGATGGACGGCCGCCCAGCTCGGCCGTCACTTCCCTCTCCTGCCACTGGCTTTAGATCTTCTGATGTAGACCTAGAGCCCTCTGTTGCAGGGAACTATGAGCTGGTCAGTTTGCTGCTGAGCCGGGGAGCTGACCCCCTCCTGAGCATGCTGGAAGCCAACGGGATGGCCTCCTCCCTCCACGAGGACATGAACTGCTTCAGCCACTCCGCAGCCCACGGGCACAGGTACGTCCGGCGCCCCCTCAGGGTCTCGGGCCATCGCCGGAGAAGGAGGCTCCGCTGCAGACCGGGGGAGGCGGGTGGGGGGGATCAGTTGTCAGAACAGGGCCTGATGCTTTCTGGGCGATCAGAGGGGAGCAACACTGCTTCCCCAACCTGTCAGCCAGTTGCTGTTCAGAGGTGTAAGGACCGGGTAGGCCTAAAAACGGCACACGTGGCCCCGTTCCTTGCGCCATCCATCCTGCCCACCTGAATCCGTGCCCGGCCCAAGAACAGGTTCCTCTCTGCAGAAAAGCCCCATTTAAGTTTAAAATTTATCCTTTTTCTCATTAATAAATGCTTCTTCATTCACTGTTACATAAAACAGCGGAAGGGGAGTTGGACTCATTGGTCTCCATGATTTCTAGCTTGAAACCCATGATCCTTTTAGTATTTAGAGAATTCTCTTTTTCCCATTTGCTCTTATTTTTCTGTCCTAACGTAATTCATACAACAATGTGCGTTAAAAAATAAACTAAAAAAATTCAGTCCGCCATCTGCAACCCGAGAAAGCGCCAAGGAGACTGGCCGTGAATCGGCACACGCTGTGTCCCTTCCTTTCTCAGTCTCCCCTGGTTTTTCCCTTTTGCTCTGATTTTTCTCTCCCAACATGATTCATAAAACAATGTGTATGAAAACAAAATACTAAGGAGAATTCAGAGCCGGGAGGGACGCGAGAGCCGGGAGGGAGCGAGGGGGTGAGCGGAGCCAACCCCATCAGGTTACAGATTGTGCTGAGAATCAGAAGTAACGGGGAGGGGGCGATGGGCGGAATCTGGCAGCAGAGAGGGGGAGGGGCAGGATGGAGAAGGGGACGGAGGCAAGGAAGGACCAGGTTATCCTTCTACCTGTCCAAGAACACACTTCTGGCCTTCCTGGGTCCCATATGTGTAGGAAGAGCGCCCACTGGTGGCCACTTGGAGGAATGGCCCTGCTCTGCCTCTCTGGAACTAACTCCGGGCATTTCTCTCTTGTGGGGTTCAGTTTCTGCATCTGTACAATGGGGGGGTCGCACTAGTTGATCTGAGACCCTCCCAGCTCCCAGTTTCTATGAGTGACTAGGAGATAAGGAATAGCGAAGAAAGGTCTTTGCCTTCTCCCTGCATCTCTAAAGCAGAATAAGAGTTCAGAGATGTCAAAGGAAAACCGTAACTGTTGCTTTTGGGCGGGGGGGGGGGGGGGGGGGGAACGGTGGAGGGGAAAGTCTAAGAGCTGGCCCTGCAAAAGCCCACGTGGAGTTTCGAGGGCCCTCGTCTCTGTAGACTTAGACCGGCCCAAGGCTGGGTCCAGTAAGTGTGTGCAGGCCTTGATCGTCCCCAGCAAACGTCCACGGATTGGCCGTTCAAATGCTTTAACCATCCATGCAACGGAGAATTGTTTAAGCACTAAAAGGATCGTGGGTTTCAAGCTAGAAAGGATCGTGGAGACCAATGAGTCCAGCTCTCCCTCCCCTGTTTTACGGAACAGTGAACGAAGAAGCATTTATTCAACCTTTATTAACGTCTGATAAACTGACAACTGTTGAGGCTACAAATATACAGAATGGGCAACTCGGGTTCTCCTGATTCCAAGTCCAGTGTACTATCCACTACACCACACTGCCTTTTGTCCTGCGAACATCACTGAGGAGGATCCCTGGGGGAGCTTTACGATGGAGCCGAGATAAGACATGACCACAAATACCGAAAATCCATGATCGGGTGTGATCTTTGGAGAGTGAGCGATCCTTTGTGATTGAGGATTATCTGGAGGAGATACATTTATCTCTAGAAAGTTATTGGTGTACACACGCACGCACACACACGTGCACACGCACACACACACACACAAACACACGCACACACGCACATGCACACACACATGCACGTGCACGCACACACGTGCACACACGCACACGTGCACACATGCAAATGCGCATGCACGCACATGTACACACGCACACACGTGCACACGCACACACAAACACACATGTGCACACACAATTTATGATTTATTTTATACAGAGCATTGAAAGTGGATCTTTTCAAGTTCATGAGGAAACTCTGAACCAATTCAATACAGTCTTAGAAACTTGCTGGGAGATTATGTCCAGGGTGTCACAGCCAGAAGGTGTTGGGGGTAAAACCTGAACTCGAACCTTCCTGGCTCCAAAGCCAGCTTTCCACACACTAAACCACAGCGCGCTCTCAGAATTTGCATGTAGCTTGTAGTTATCAATGTATTTTGTCTGTCTTTACTCATTGATCTCTAAGTTACATTTCCCCAACAGAGTAGAAGCTCTTTGAGGCCGGGGGCTGCCCTCTCATTTCCTCAGTGTTTAATACTCATTTGTTTGGATGAATGGATTAAAAGACAGATGAGTGGATAGATGGACAGATGGATGGATAGATGTAGATACGGGTGGATGGATGGATGGATGGATAGGTAGACAGATGGGTGGCTAGATGGACAGATGGATGGATGGACAGATGGCTGGCTAGATAGGCAGGTGGATAAATGGGTGAATAGATGGCTAGTTAGACAAATGGGTGAATAAGCAAGTGCATTCTGGGATGCATGCCCATGAGTTTTCTCATTTCTCTCGTTGCCTTCTCCATTCCTGTCCTACAGAAATGTCCTGAGAAAGCTCCTGACGCAGCCACAGCAGTCAAAGGCCGACGTCCTCTCCCTGGAGGAGATTTTGGCCGAGGGCGTGGAGGAGAGCGACACTTCGAGCCAGGGCAGTAGCAGCGAGGGCCAGATCCGGCTCTGCAGGACCAGGATGAAGGCCCTGCAGGAGGCCATGTACTACAGTGCAGAGCACGGCTACGTGGACATCACCATGGAGCTGAGGGCCCTCGGTAAGCTCCCAGAGGCCACTCCTTCCCCGCTCTTCCTCAGAAAAGGCAGAAGGAAGTTGCCTTTCCTTATCCCTGTGCGCGGGGGAGCTTGACTCAGTCAGATGCTAGTGCTTGCGCACAGAACCCGTGGCGGACTGGAAAAGTGACCCCTGTGTAAGCAGAAGTGACACGGCAGGACGCAGAGCCGGGAATGCCTCGTGCCCCCCCGCTGTACGCGGCAGGAAGCGCGCAGGTAGCCCAGATCCAGAGCTCCCTCTGGCCCTATCAGGGTACATCTCACCTGGTCTCTGGGTCCAGTCCCCAGTTACATAGCAGGTGCCTAGTAAATGTTTGTTGATTTACTGATTCAGGGTCCTGCTGGCCGGCCCCAAACAGAAACGATTTCAGTAAGAGGGACGGAAGGAAAAAGCAAAGTGAGCAGATTGGATCCTGCCCCTTCTATTATCAGCAGTTTGACCAGATTGACCTCAGTTTGTCTGTCTATTAAATGGTCACAAAACTGACCCCAAAGGAGTATGGTGGGGCTCACTGGCACCCCTAATGCCCCCATCCCTGCCCCGTCGTGGCTGGGAAAACGAGATGTAATCTCCCTCTAATCGCCGAGAATATCATTAGTTTTCAGTGGTGAACTTTGCCGAGCAGCCTTCAATTACTCCGAGCTCGCTCCGCCACGCTCCCAGGAGCCCGTAAACAGTAATTATGTTCTATCTGCAGCTCACAAACATCCCAGCAGTCCGGCCGGGAGGAGAGCCTGGGTGACGGGCCCCAGCTCTCGCCCAAGAGCGGGCTGCTGGAGGGCTGGGGGCGGCCCCCGGCCTGGAGAGCGCAAGCTCGCCCAGCAGATGGATCTGCAATGGGGCCCCCGTGCCCGGCTGTCGAGGCGCAGGGCGGGCTCCCCCAAGCTCCCACCGAGGCCATTCTTCTCACTTGGAACCCGAGCTCGACCTCCTGCCTTGTCAGCCGAGGGCCATAAGAGTGAATTAAAGCTTTCATTACGGGCTAGGGCTGAGCTCCGATGGGACGGAGCTCACACGGCTCGGCAGGGAAAGCCTGGGGCAAGCTGCAGCGGGGAGCACGGGCTGGGCCGGGCCCTGGGGCCGGCCTGCCTGCCACCAGCTAAGCCACTTGTGGTCTCTGGGCCTCAGTTTCCCTAACTGTAGTGTGAGGGGGAGGAACTACACGACCTCTGAGGTCTCACCCCTAAAGTCTTCTCACACAATCAAGGACTTGGGAGCTTAGGGGCAGGAGGGAGACGAGTATGGCCCAGACCTACGGTTTCCTTTCTGTGGAAGTGCAGGACCCTGATCCCCAAGGCAGACGGGCAGCTCGTCTCTCACTTGGGGCCTGGGCAGTTACCAGGAGCACTGAGGGGTGACGAGGGCCCAGGGCAGTGAGCAGTGGAGAGCGAGCCCTCATAGCCCTTAGGGGCTGCCCATCGCTCTGCACGGTTGTGCAGCCCACGTGACAAGAGCCACGGTGGCCCTCATTTCACAGAAGAGGAAACCGAGGTAGCTGCTAATTCCCAGAGGGGGCTCTCGCCCCCTTCCCCACAGGTGTCCCCTGGAAGCTCCATGTCTGGATCGAGTGTCTGAGGACGTCCTTCTCTCAGTCTCGATACTCTGTGGTCCAGAGTCTGTTGAGGGAGTTTAGCACCATCAAAGAGGAAGACTACAATGAGGAGCTGGTGACCGAAGGCCTCCAGCTCATGTTTGACATCCTCAAGACCAGCAAAGTGAGTGGCCCTGCTCCCCTCCCCCCAGAGACCACCCGCGTTCCCAGCCCCAGCCCTGCCCTCATCCCCCAGCACCCTCAGAGGCCTGGGAGTGTTTGCTCTGAGCCGGGGCCCAAAGCGCAGCTCGTGGAGGGCCGGCTTCCCGGAGACAAAGGGCCGTGGGGGAGCCTAACCCGGGCCTGTCTGTGCCTCCACCCCGATACAGAACGACTCCATCATCCAGCAGCTGGCCAGCGTCTTCACCCACTGCTACGGCAGCAGCCCCATCCCCAGCATCCCGGAGATCAGGAAGACCCTGCCGGCCCGCCTAGGTAACCCAGCCCCCGGCTTTGCACACCGCCCTCCTCCTCCCGGCCCCCTCCCTCCTCTCTCCGTTTCCTCCTTTTCCTTTTCTCAGACTGGCTCTGTCCAGCCTCACGCAGCTCTCTGGGTGATACTGCCCATCCGTCTCACCCTCCGCCATCCCCTTGTCCTTTGGCCTTCAGTCTTTCCGGATCGAGGCTTTTCCAGCGAGTCGCGGGTATTTCAGCTTCAGCTTCAGGGTTTGCCCTTCTAGGGAACAGCCCGAGCTCCCTTCTTTAAGCACTGGCTGGGTTCGTCTCCTTGCTGTCCAAGGGGCTCTGGGAAGTCGCCTCACGATCCACACATTTCCACCTCTAACCTCTCCCAGATTCCCAGAGTCAGCCCTCAGGAAGTAGGGCAGCACGGTGTCCTCAGAAGGCTACAGGACGGAGGAGAGGGTGACCTGCCTTGTGGGGTGGAGAAATTGAGAGTTAAGAGGCTAAAGAAACCTCAGAGCCCATTTAGTCTAATATTTTACAGAGGGAGAAACTGAGGTCCAAGAGGCTAAATGAAGAGAAATGAAATGAAGAGGCTTAGGAAGCATGTAGTCTTATATCATTTTACAGATGGGAAAACTGGCCCGGAGAGGTTTAAGTGGCTTGCCTCATGTCCAGGACACCGTGGCCGCCTCTCCCCAGACGAAGTAACTCGCCACACTTGTTTGAATGATACATATATTGCCGAAAGGCAGTGGACGTGAGCCCGAGTTCCGATCTCGTCACAGCCCCTTCCTAGCTTGTTACTTTGGGCTCGTCCTAGGGGCATTGGGACAAGGGCAAGAGCGGGTGTCCCAGCGGGAAGAAGCCGAGGGCTGGAGCGACTCCTTTTAAATTCTGCCCAGTGGCTGGTTCTTCCTGCTCTCAGGGTGCTTTGGTTTTCCCCCCTAGCCCTTCCCCAGCATGTGCTGCTTTACAGCAGAGTATGCAGCCACGGAGGGTAGGGGTGATCCCCTTCTTGCCTTTGCATTCCCAGCACACAGTAGGATTTTGAGACGCGGAGATGTCGGGCTGGGAGGGACTAGGGGCCGCATCCAGCCCCCACTCTTTTACAGATAAGGAAACTGAGGTAGAGTTTGGTGCTACCAAAGAGCCAAGTCTTCACTAATGATCGTGTGTCTTCAGAAGTGGCTCCGTGGGGTGGCCATGGTCACGGTCCCATTACGGAGGAGAGCTTGCAGGACCATCGAGGTCAAATAGCGCAGCCCTCTGGGACTGGACTAAGGGAGGGCACCCAGACAGGAAGGCTCTGCCCACAGCACCACCCTGCCTGCCACTCCTGGGACCGCGAGCTGGGGCTGCTAATCCTGAGCCTCTCTTCTTCCTCTGCCTTTTCTCCCCCAGATCCTCATTTTCTGAATAACAAGGAGATGTCGGACGTGACCTTCCTGGTGGAAGGGAAGCTGTTTTACGCACACAAAGTCCTGCTGGTGACGGCTTCCAACAGGTGAGGGACTCCTGCCTCGTGTGATTCCCCTAACGAATTAGATGAGTTAGAAAAGCCAAAGAATGAGAAATCATTTCTCCGTGTTCCTGCTGTGTTAATACCCGATAGAGAAAAATCCCAGCAACTGGGCAGAGGGCTGGTAAGATTGAAATCGCTCCGGCCCTTTGGAACTGAAAATAAAATTGAATTAAAAAAAAAAGGAAAAGCTTCTAGCTTAGGGTCACCCCCCCCAACTCTGCAGGAAAATGTTTAATGTTTAATGATTTAGTAGATCTAGGAAGGAACTGGAATCCTTTCAATAAGTAGACCTCTTGGTGAGAGCCCCGGAGAGAAGGTGATCTTGCTATTGTGGGTGCTTTTATGATCAGAAAACAGCAATCTTTGGGAGTGGAGGCGCTGACCTTCTGCCCAAGGGAGCCCACGGTACTCCCACAAAGGGGTGGCTCCAGCCTCCTGCAACCGTGGCTCAGTGGAGAGCAGAACGTCAACACCGCCATCATGGGGATTCATTTGGACGATTTTTCTGAAATGATTAAAAGAGATCTTTGCCAGAGTGGGCGGGAAAGTGAGCGGAGAAGTCATCGGGGGGCCTTGATGTGTAAAGAGCGGGACACGAGAGGAGGGCCTCTCAGAAACCGTCTTCTGTCTCGCCTGCCTCAGGTTCAAGACCCTGATGACCAATAAGTCCGAGCAAGATGGCGACAGCAGTAAGACCATCGAAATCAGCGACATGAAGTATAACATTTTCCAGGTGGGCTCAAAACCCCGGGCTGATTTTGGAGGGAAATGATGCTGCTGACCCAGGAGCGGGAAGGCATTTTCCCAGGCCACCTCATGCCAGTGCAAGTGTAGACCACCTTCGCTTCTTAACCACCCTTGTGGCCTTAAGTTACTTTAGTTCCCAGTGTACGGATCTAGCGCTGAGACCTCAGAGTCAGCTAGTCCAACCCCTTCATTTCCAGAGAGGTGACTTGGAATCACAGTTCTAGAGCAGGGACAGCCTTGAGAGGACCATCCAGTCCCTTCCCCTCATTCAGAGAGAAAGATCCTGAAGCACAGAGAAGTTCCTGAATCATCGCCCAAGATCACACAACTCTTTGTGTACAAAGTGCTTTTCCTCCCAGCATCCTCATGATTGATGGTCCCATTTTACAGATGAGGAAAACAACACTAGCAGTGTCTTGGCAAGATCACACGATTAGTTTTTATTAGACTCGGGATTTGAACCCAAGTTTCTAGCCTGTGCTTGCCACACTAAGGCAGGCTCTCTGCTAAATAGGATGTTCCCGGTATAACCCGATGGCATTTTTATTGGGGTTCCTGGAAGTGATGGAGTGGTATGGCTACAGTGACTCCAGTGGGGGACAGGGCCAGGGCCACAGAGGAGGAAAGCAAGCAGGGCGAATATGGGCCCAAATCAGAACACTCCCCTTCCAGTGGTTCCCCCGACTGCAGCATGGGCGCCTCTCACAGGGCCCTCTCTCCCTCTCTGGCCAGGTCTTTCCTAGCACAAATCCCAAGCGTCAGAGCCGGGGACCTGGCATTTACTCTTGGAAGGACCGAAAGCCAGCCTGGTGTCTCTCTGGAAGATTCTGGCTGGCCTTCTGTCAACTTCCCTGTTCTTAGGCGAGCTCAGGGAGATTTTTCCATTGGAAGGAGGGGCCAGGGGAACATGTCAAAGTGGCCCCGTCCAGGTTTCTGGTCCTGACTTATAAATCAGGAAGGAAAGTGACAGCGAGAGGGGCTCCAGACTAGCTCTCCCCAGCCCTCACACGGCCCCCCAGAGGGCTGAGGAGCTCAAGGCTTTGCTACTCCCCCACCACCCCCTGGGCCCCTTTGCCAGGGGGCTGCCCCGAGGCTAACCTGTGGCCCAGGCTCTCCTGGGAGGTCCCCAGCCTGTGGAGTCCCAGCTCCAACAACAGACCACGTGAACACTCCCAGCCCCTGCCAGAAGGGCCCCTGCCCATCAAAGCCAGCTCATCTGGTCTTCCCCTCCCTCCCCCCTCTTTCTTTGTGCTTCCATCCTCTTTGTTGTATTACTCTTCCCTTCTTCATCCATCCCTCTCCCCCTGTTTGGGGAAGGGAGGGGGTGGGGGAAAGGCTCATCTGGACAGGAAGCTGGAGGTTGGGAGAAATAGGATCCCGTGTTTGGATTTGTGGAGGGAGCGGCCTTTTCGACCTCGATTTTGAGGGAGCCGGCCCACTGGGGAGACCTGGACGAGCCCCGTGCGGCTCCCGGCCTCCCTTCCCCCAGGGGCTGCGTTTCTTTCCCTCCTAGACCCTCTGGTGCCTCTAAGAGCCCCAGAGGCACCACCTTAATGGGGAGAAGCTTGGCCAAAGCTTCTGTTTACCCGCTCCTGCTAGTTGCCAGCCGGTTGCTGGGTCTGTTTCCTTAGTGGAGCATGAGGGATTCTCCCCCCCCTTCTCTCTAACTGAGCAGCTCTGTGTAAGCTGGGCCCCAGCCTCCGCAATGCAGCAAATAGAGTCCTCTGGCAGAACAAACCCCCCGTGGCCTCCCCTCCCTGCTGCCGCTCTGTCAAGGACCCCAGAGAGCCACCCACGGGGGCCGGACCCCCTCCCAAACTCCTCCTCCCCATCCCTTGAACCTCCTCCACTTGGAAAGGGCTCTCCCTCCTTGCCAGGTTTATCCCAGGCCGCGAGGCCAAATTTGGTCTGGAGCCCCTCCTCCCTGGCTTCTGCACCCAGGGAGCTAACACCAGCACGAGCTTGTCCTGGAGGCTGGGAGGAATGGGGTGTGACTGGGGCCCCGGCTGCATCAGCCGGCTGGGCCTCTGGAACCGCAGCCTGAGACTTGGGGGGCATAGGAGAGCGGCTCCCATTTCCTGAGCTTCCACCAGGCCTCTCTCTCCACCCCCATCAGGATATTTGGACAAACCTTTATAGGCTCAGGTCTCAAGGGAGAAGGGAAAGCTTTCGTGCCCGACCCCCTGGTCCCATAGGCGAGGGCCAGAAGGAAGGATGCCCAAAGTCACACGTCGTCCTGCCCATTTTCCATCCGCCTCGAAAGCCTTCGGGTTTCCGTCTGCTTTTCTCCCAGCTATTCTTAATCTGTGAGGCCTGGGAGGAGGCCCTGACACGGCAGAGGGGCCGGCGGGAGGGATCCGGTCAAGGGCAGCCAGAGAGCAAAAGCCTCTTTGTGCTTCCTGCAGCTCATGTGTCGGGCTACGGTGCGAGGATCACAAGGCTTCATGCTCCAGGGGCTGGGAGGATGGTCTTGACCAACCCCCCTGTTTTATAGATGAAGGAACCGAACCCCAGAAGATTAAGTGATTTGCTCAACCAGGTAGCAAGCAGCCAGTCTGCAATTTGAACCTGGACATCTGGAGAGTCTGCTGGGAGAAAAGAGCATTAATACCCCCAAAAAGGCAGGAAGGGAAAGGAGACACGAGCTCAGTCCATGTGGGTCTCTGTTTTTTAAGAAGAGAAAGAGTGTTGAATTTGGAATCCCAGACTCTCAGTCCCTTCTCCTCCACCGAGGTGACCAAAAATCCCAATTCTCCAAGTCTCAGTTTCCTCATTTATAAAGAGAAAGCTCCATGTTGAAGCTCTTGGACTGTGACCTCAGCGTAATCTCTATGGGAACCCAAATCTAGCTCCTTCCCGGTCACCCCCGAAGCTCTCTGGGGTGGGGCCGACCCTCACGGTGCACCTCCCTCTGTTTCAGCTGATGATGCAGTATCTCTACTACGGAGGAACCGAGTCCATGGAAATCCCCACCGCTGACATCCTCGAGGTGAGCCTGCCGCCGCGTCCTCCCATTGTCCCCCCCCCCCAGTGGGGGGGAGAGGCAGCTTGTTCCCGCCTCCGGCCCCCGGAGTGCCTCCCACGTGGCCCCTCCAGGGAGTGAGCTCACCATTAGAGCAGGTTTTCCTGCAGTTCTTTGGGAATTCCCGCCACCTGTTTAAAGGGAAATCCCAGTAAAGCACCTCATGGGGTGGGAGGAGCAGGAGTGCCTCGAGCCTTTGGGAGATCCCCCTAGCTGAGCTCCTGGGAGTGGAGGGGGAGGGCTAGCCAGGAAAGGAGCCCCCTTCTCACGTTAGAAGCATCAGCCAGAGAGAAGGGGATTCTGGGGAGATCCACCGCGGTCCCATTGGGCCGCTCATACGAGAGCGTCAGCCTCTCCCCTCCCTCGGGATCCCATCTCAAGCCCCGAGACCATCCTGACCCTTGAGCAGGGTCCAGGACAGGAAAGCCGACCCTCACCGTATCCAGGACACGTAACCTCGTAGGGCAGACGGGGCCGATGAGGAAGGCCGGCCGCCATTTCTGGGGTGAATCGGGCTGCTCTAGGGAACGGGGAGAACACACAGCACCCTCCTGACCGCTGCCCCCTCTGCCCCCCCAGCTGCTGTCGGCCGCCAGCTTGTTCCAGCTCGACGCCCTGCAGAGGCACTGTGAGATCATGTGCTCGCAGACCATCAGCATGGAGAGCTCCGTGAACATCTACAAGTACGCCAAGGTACGGAGAGGGCTCCGGCCGTTCCGCCATCACCCATGCGTGAGGATTTGCTGTACCGCAGCTGGGAGATGGGGAGGGGGGCTGCAGAGCGGGTCCCAACTGCTCATTGTCCCCGGGAGCTTCACTCACGAGTGGCAGCGGGCCCAAACACCCCACAAGGCCTTCTGCCCCGGGCTCCCCGTCTCCTTCCATGGCAGCGACCCCTCCCCTGCTCTTTCCCGTGGGGCAGACTCGGTGCCAGGACCTCAGAAACCTGGCCGGCCGAGGCATTGGGCGCAGTGACTCGTGGACCTGCGGGGGGAGTGTCACACGGGGGGTCAGCCCTTCCCAGACACCGTGCTGTGGGATTCTGGGAGAGCCGTCCACATCCGGGAAATGGGGCAGTAATACTCCTCCCTTAGAGAGCCGGGAAACCAGAGGGCTTTGCAAGCCTTTGGGATGAATTCTGGGTCTCTGGTTCTGTAAGTCTTGGCTTGGTCCGGCGCTGGGCAAGCAGTCCGGCTGAGGCAGAACCGGGCTTGGCGAACCTTAAAACTCCCTAGAAATGTAGTCTTGGGGGGGGGTGAGGGGGAGATGCTTGTGGTGATGATGGAGGCACCCAGCTTGGACACCTCCCTAACCGGATGAGCCGCCCCGCCCCCAAGGAGCTTGTTTCTGCTAAAAAGCGCAAGTTCCAGAAGCTGGAACCCCCCCCCCCCCCAGAGGGGCAGGGGCAGCGCCCTGGGGTTGTGGCTCGCTTTCCTCATCTCACCCGTGACCGTTCTCCCCCCAGATCCACAACGCCCCCGAGCTGGCTCTGTTCTGCGAGGGCTTCTTCCTGAAGCACATGAAGGCCTTGCTGGAGCAGGACTCCTTCCGGCAGCTCATCTACGGCCGCAGCAGCAAAGTGCAGGGACTGGACCCCCTGCAGGACCTTCAGAACACGCTGGCCGAGCGCGTGCACTCAGTGTACATCACGTCCCGGGTGTGAGTGGCCCACCGGCCCGGGCCCGAGGCCGCCAGCCTCCCGACGCTCGGGCCGGGGGGCACCGAGGGCAGCCCATCCTCAGCACAGAACTCTCTATGGGGAAGGGAAGGGTTGTGGTAAAGGCTGGCCAGGTCGGCGCCAGCCTCGAGGGCACCATGGGCATCCGGATGCCCCAGGGGAGTCGTGTGTCCGTGGCAGAGCTTGGCCCGCTCCCCATCTCACAGCTCATGTATATATCTCTGTCCCCGCCCATCTCCGCCTGTGCCAGGCTCAGGCTTGCCCCGCGGGTGGGCACTCACTCAAGCTGAAAGGGTGATGCTCTTCCGCCGCCAAAGGTGGGCGCTTAGTTCCCTCCCGCCGCTCTGCCTTGTGCCCCATTTGTGGGTAGCTCAGCCCTGAAGGGCCATCTTCATTTGGGCCGCCTCTCCCCTCAGTTCTATGGGTTCACTGGAGGGTGGGCAGCGATGGGAAGCCTGCATTTCGGGGTTGCGACTTTTCCCGAGGGCGATGGCAGGGTACCCCCAGTCCCCAGCATCCCCCTTGCACCTGCCCCGAGAGGGGCTATTCGTGCTCCCGATGGGAGTGACCTTCCCACAGGGATGCGAGTGCGGTCGCCCTCTGGTTCGGGACTTGGGGGGAGAGGTCAGGGACAGAGATGTGCCCCTTGGGACAGGGTGGCGACGGCTGGTTTTTATTGGGAAGGGAAAGGATGTAAGTGGAGGAAGGTCGGAGGTGAGACAGCAGCAAGAGGGAGCTCACGGTTGCCTCTGCATTGCCCGGTCTTTGAGGCCATGGGCAGGGGGAGAGTCCGGGTAGGGGCCAGGGCTGAAGCAGAGCTTCAGCTGGCGGGTCCAGGACCAAGGCCCCGCCCCGGCTGGAAGGAGCTTGTCTTTTGTCTCAGGAAAGGGGAAAGGAAAGACGGGAACCCCACATTCTGGGGCAGGAAGAAGTAGGGAATGAATGGAGGGGAGGCTGCAATATTTCATCCCACGGTCCCACGCTCCCTGGGCCTCCCACTCTGAGAGCCAGGCCGCCGAACTGGGCGTGCGGATGGACCAGAACCGGGTGGGACGGCTCCCGGGCGCCTGGCTCCGTGGGGGGCCGGCCCGGGCTTGCTTAGAGCTCTAACAGTTTATTTATTCACCCAAAGCCACGGGTGGGCTTTTGGGGAGGGAGTGTCCCTGCCCCTGGGCAGCCTGGGAAAAAGCCCGGAATGGCTTGGAATACTGGAAAATAATTTTCAAATTGCTGCTTCGGCAACATGTACAAAGGTATAGGCTCTATTTTATTGCTGTAATATTGTATGATATGTTAACTGTACATTAATTCATGTTGTCATTTATTGTAAATGTATGGGGTTTTATTAACAATAAACACTTGTTAACAAGGAATCTCTGTGCTGGTCTGAGGGAGGAGGCGGGGACCTTGGGGGCCGGGGGGCCGGTGGCTGGGACGGGGACAAAGTCTGGAGCCACTGGAAAGGACTTGAGTTTGGAATGACCTCGCCCTCCTTCCCCAATAAAGGTTTGGACTAAACCTGTCCGGATCGGATCCCCCTAGGTCCAAGTGCTGCTTCCCTAGGGGTAAAACAGGGCAACCCTGGAGCCTTCTCAGGGGCAGCCGTGCCCGGATCACAATTGTAAAAATGCACGTTTCTCTTAGGTTTGGGCACTTTCTGAGCCCGAGGAAGGACGATGAATCTGGGAACGGGTCGGCGAGGGAGGGAATTAGGGGTTTGCTTTTTGTTTCCTCCTGGGAGCTCGGGGAGACCAGCGCCTGCTTTGCTAACTTACTCTGGTACAGAGACCCCCCAGGAGCCCTGCATCAGCCAGGGTGGAGCAGGAGCAGAATCCGACCAGCTTTCTCTGCCCTCCTCCTCAGAAAAAAGGAAGAAAAAAGCCTCTGGCAATGACCTCAGCTGTAGTTACTTGGGATCAGGGCCCGTCTGCCCCTGAGAAGACTCCCGTGAAAGGTCCAAAGGGCAGCGAGCTTGGGCTGAAGAACACAAGAACACACCGGAACCGGTGGGAGCTCGTTTCCTCCGGGGACTCAGTTTCCCCCTCTGTAAAACGAGCGCCCTGGTGGTCTCACTGTTAACTGGTTGCTCCGAGGAAAGAGCTTTGCACCTTCAGGAGGTTCTGCCTGCCCCAGACCCGGCGCGGGCCCGCAGGGACTCTCCGAGAGCAGGGACTCTCCCAGAGCAGGGACTGCGGAGGGTTTTGAGGCCTTAGCTCCTAGCTCAGAACCTGACAGTCCCTGCTTAGGACTTAAATATATATATTCTACATGTGTATGTTCCTTTAAAATCAAATTATAATTATTTTTAAACCTGTAGCTTTGTACATTATTTAAATGTGTGTACACACACGCATGTCGTCCCTAAGGTTCCTCTGTTATTTTCTGCAGAGGCGCCAAACCCCAAGTGTCCGTTCCATGGCAGGAAGACAGGAAGGAACTTGAGAAGTTGCCTGGCCCGGGGGACGGGTGAGGTGGGGGCGATGTGCCCGGGGCCAGTGAGACCGGACCTTCTCTCCCGGCAGGTTCATAAGTCAGGGACGCCCCCCCCCATCCTCCCCGTGGGAGCCAGCACCCCGGCTCCGACCTGCGGGGGGTTTCTCTCGTGGGCAGAGAGTTCAGATCCCGCTCCCCACGCTTCCAAACCAGGACGTGAAAATTCCTCTGATACCCTCTCATGAATGGGGATAATAATAATGGCGCCCAGCTCCCGCTCGTTGGCGCACCGGAAACCACCGCACAGGTGTTAGCTGTAAGCCCGTAGAGCCCGTTCTCTCCCGGCTCCCGTGGGTTTTACACACGAGGCCCCCCAGGGCAGCAAGGAGCAGAGGGAATAACTCCGGGCCCCTCCCACCGGACTGGTCCCTCTGGGCCGCCCGGCCCGCCCCCCTCAGCTCCGGGTTCCAGAGATAAAGGCCCAGGAGGCCGGGCCGCGCCGCTGGCGCGTTCTTCAGCTCTGGGCCAGACGCTCAGTGACCCGGCGGAGACGTGGTGGGCCGAGGGGCTCCGGGGGGCCGGACCTGCCCCGGGGGTGACTGCCTTCTCCCCTCCGCCCCTCCTCCACCCCCACCACCGGCCTCTTCCGGTCCAACCGGGCCAGGGCTGGGGCCAGAACAGGCTGGGGAAGGGAAGGGAGCCCTCCAGCGTGAGCTCGTGTCGCCCTCTGGGGGCCAGAGGGGTGCTGGGCAGCCCCGAGAGCCCAGGATTCCCACAGGCTGGCCTGAGCCCGCAGGGAATGAAGCCCTGCTGGGTGCGCGGTCCCGGGAAAAACCAGTCCGAGCTGCGGGCCGGGACACTCACAATTACCGCAAAGGCGCCAAGCCAGTGGGGGAAGGAGCCCCCACCCCAGAAGTTCCCTGCAGCCAGCCATTAATGTCCTAGATACCGGGGCGGAGGCAGAGGCGGGAGAGCCCGCCTTGGAGCAGGACGTCACGGCTCCGAAGGGAGACCCGCATGAGCGGGGCCCCGAAGCACACTGGGAGACCCAGGGAGAAAGTCGCCCCCCCCCCCAAAAGCGCCTCTGAGCCAACCCCCCTCATCATCTTATCTGGATTTATTTCGGACACCCCCTCCCATCTCCTTGCACTCGGGGGAGGCTTATCAGCCAACATTAGTTGAATTTATTGGTCGGATTAAATCTTCCTCCTTACATTTGGGAACGAGGAGCGTTGGTGGAGGGAGAGAAGGCCCCGACCCCAGTTCGGCCTTCACTCAGCTGTCGCGGCTCCGCGGGCCAAGCCCAGGACCCGTCAGTCACCCCGCCATTCTAAGAGCCTCGGTGGCTCCCTCTCACTGCCCGCATCACACTTAACTCTCCCGAAGCTCTAGCCTCGCTCTGCTGGTGGGCCGGACCCCCGGCGGGAGCGCTCAGGCCTGGGGAAGGCCGGGACCTTACGGCGCCCGCGGTGACCTCGGGCAAACCTCGCTTCCTGCCCGCGGCCCGAGATCCGCGGCGATCCCGCGGACAGAACGCGCTGCAGCCAGAACGAGAGCTGCGGAGACAACGCGGCCAACGCATCCCACCGGCGGCCACTGCTTTTTTCCGTTTTCCCCTCTCCCAGGGTCTTTCCCTTTGGCTCCGATTTTTCTCTCCCAACATGATTCATAAAGCAGTGGGAATTTATGTAAAAAAAAGTGCGGGGGATTAAGGAGCGCGGGAAAGAGCGCTGGGTTCGGGCTTCAGTGTGTCCCATCCCTTGTGTGACCGGAAGTGGTTTTACTGCGCCGGCCCGTTACACGGTAGAAGTTCTCTCCCGTTCTAAGACCCAGGTAATAATAAAGGTTTTCAGAGCTGGAAGGATATTAAGGTTCTGGGTGTCTAGTTCTAGGTCCCGGGAAGGTAAGGCTGCGGTCAGCCTCCCCTCCCCCATGCCGGACCGCCCCACTATCCCACAGTTGGCTCAGGTTGTTGAGGTTGGGGAAAGCTTGGGAACATCCGGGTCCCTCTCCGCCTGCTCCCACAATGCAGCCTTCTCCCCCTCCCCCTCCCGGGAGCACCTGAGAGGGCAGGGGAAGACGTCCCATTTACTCAGCAGCACAGATCGGAGGCTCCCGACCTCCTCGCCATCGCCTGGGCCCGGTCCCGCACTGTCCCGGGGTCCCCGGGCGGAGAAGGTCTGGGGGAGGCCCGCCCGTCCCACCTCCTAAATCCTCAAAGACGGCGCCAACCTGGCGGCCACAAAGACCCGAGTTTGAATCCGACTCAGGTGTAGACCTGGGCTGACCAGTGTTTCTCACGGGGAGAACGGGCTTAGCCCCCAGCTCGGGCTCAGAGATGAGTAAAACGCTTTGCCGAGCTCGGCGAATGTCAGCGGCCGCTCCTCCCCGCAGCTCCCAGACTCTCTGCCCGGCCCCCTCCTCCCGGGCCTTACTGCCCAGCGGGGGGAGGGGGATGACAAGAAAGAGCGCCGGCCGCTGGACTTTTCCGCCTTCGAAGTCTCTCTCCATCCAGTTTCTTCCAATTTGAAACGAGTTCCCCCAAAACAGACGGGGTGGGGGTGGGGTGATCAATCTTCCCATCCTCCACCTGTAAGAAACCACTTAGCGGAGGAAGCCGCCCGCCCCCCCCTTTGAGCAGCCAGCCAGAACGAGCCCGCATTTCTCCAGCCCCGCTAGCTGTCACTCCCCTCCTCCTCTCCCCGCCCCCTCCCGTCTGCCCAGCTGACTCGGCGCCCCCTCTCGGGTCACTAAGGCATCTGCTGGGCCCCCCAGGGCCAGATGAGCGACTGAGGCCGGCCTCTGCCCCTCCCCCCGATGAGCTTTTGTTCCAGGCGCACCAGCCAACCTGGTGACAGCTCCTGGCCCGGCCCATCTGCCTTCATTCCGCCAGGGAGATCCGCTGAGGCAGCGGCGGCCTTACAGCTGTCACTCACTGTCTGCGGCCCAGATGGCGGGCCGGGGACAGGAGGCCCCCCCCCCCCCAGCTGGAGCACGATGCAGCGCCAGAGGCCGCGCCCATGGAGGGGCTCGCTTAACGCCCATCCCCTCCCCCCCAAAATCCATGTTTCAGGGGTGTACCCCGAAGCAGCCCCTGCAGCTGAGCACGCCCGGAGCTGGCCCGGAGGCCCGCCATGACGGCCGTGGGGCCTCCGGGTGACAGCTCTGTAGGCACCCCCTAAACTGACGTCATCATCATCTCCAAACCTTCCCAACTTCTCTTTTTTTTTTTTTTCTTTTGATCATTTGTAATCTCTTTTTTTTTTTTTAATTTTTTATTTTATTTTATAATTATAACATTTTTTGACAGTACATATGCATGGGTAATTTTTTACAACATTATCCCTTGCACTTACTTCTATTCAGATTTTTTCCCTTCCTCCCCCAACCCCCTCCCCCAGATGGCAAGCAATCTTATATATGTTAAATATATTACAGTATAATTTAGATACAATATGTGTGTAGAACCGAATTTTTTGTTGCACAGGAAGAATTGGATTCAGAAGGTAAAAATAACAGATTACACTCATTTCCCAGTGTTCCTTTTCTGGATGTAGCTGATTCTGTCCATCATTAATCAATTGGAATTGAATTAGCTCTTCTCTATGTTGAAGAAATCCACTTCCATCAGCACACATCCTCGTACAGTATCATTGTTGAAGTGTATAATGATCTTCTGGTTCTGCTCGTTTCACTCAGCATCAGTTGATGTAAGTCTCTCCAGGCCTCTCTGTATTCATCCTGTTGGTCATTTCTTATAGAACAATAATATTCCATAACATTCATATACCATAATTTACGCAACCATTCTCCAATTGATGGACATCCATTCATTTTCCAGTTTCTAGCCACTATGAAAAGGGCTGCCACAAACATTTTGGCACATACAGGACCCTTTCCCTTCTCTAGTAGTTCCTTGGGGTATAAGCCCAGTAGTAGCACTGCTGGGTCAAAGGGTATGCACATTTTGATAACTTTTTGGGCATAATTCCAGATTGCTCTCCAGAATGGTTGGATTCTTTCACAACTCCACCAACAATGCATCAGTGTCCCAATTTTCCCACAGCCCCTCCAACATTCATCGTTATTTGTTCCTGTCATCTTAGCCAATCTGACAGGTGTGTAGTGGTATCTCAGAGTTGTCTTAATTTGCATTTCTCTGATCAGTAGTGATTTGGAACACTCTTTCATATGAGTGGAAATAGTTTCAATTTCATCATCTGAAAATTGTCTGTTCATATCCTTTGACCATTTATCAATTGGAGAATGGCTTGATTTCTTATAAATTAAAGTCAATTCTCTGTATATTTTGGAGATGAGGCCTTTATCAGAATCTTTAACTGTAAAAATTTTTTCCCAATTTGTTACTTCCCTTCTAATCTTGTTTGCATTAGTTTTGTTTGTGCAGAAACTTTTTAGTTTGATGTAATCAAAATTTTCTATTTTGTGATCAATAATGATCTCTAGTTCTTCTCTGGTCATAAATTCCTTCCTCCTCCACAGGTCTGAGAGGTAGATTATCCTCTGTTCCTCCAATTTATTTATGATTTCGTTCTTTATGCCTAAATCTTGGACCCATTTTGATCTAATCTTAGTATGTGGTGTTAAATGTGGGTCCATGCCTAGTTTCTGCCATACTAATTTCCAGTTTTCCCAGCAGTTTTTGTCAAATAATGAATTCTTATCCCAAAATTTGGGATCTTTGGGTTTGTCAAAGATTAGATTGCTATTTTTATTCACTATCTTGCCCTGTGAACCTAACCTATGCCACTGATCAACTAGTCTATTTCTTAGCCAATACCAAATGGTTTTGGTGACTGTTGCTTTATAATATAGCTTTAAATCAGGTACACTTAGACCACCTTCCTCTGACTTTTTTTTCATTAGTTCCCTTGCAATTCTTGACCTTTTATTCTTCCATATGAATTTTGTTGTTATTTTTTCTAGGTCATTAAAATAGTTTCTTGGGAGTCTGATTGGTATAGCACTAAATAAATAGATTAGTTCCTTCCCAACTTCTCAACCGCCATCAAGGGCAATGGCGTCCTCCATGGCCCCTTCCTGCCTGCCCCTGCTCTCCCGGCCCAGGTCCTCATCCCTGCTCTTGCAGGCCGGTTTTAATGGCTGACCTCTCTCCATCTCCTTCCCTTCTCCCTCTCTCCATTTCCTGGCTGTGCCCTGTGCCCAGAATGTCCCCTGGGTTTTCTCCACCCTCACATCCAACCCCCACCTTCCGGGCTTCCTCCTGGAGTCAGATCCAAGACCTGCGTCTGCTCCGTCTTCCAGCCCTCCCAGCTCCTAGTGAAGTCAAGTACCCAAGCATTTCCTCATAAGTACCCATTGTGTGATGAGCTGCGGGCAAAGCGAGGCGGGAACAAGCATTTATACAGCACCTACTAGGTGTCAGGCACTGTGCTCAGCGCTTTACAAATCTTATTCTCCTTCAATCCCCACAATAACCCCGGCAGAGGTTCTTTTATTATTCCCATTTTACAGATGAAGAAACTGAAAGCCATTTTCCCAGGGTCCCCCGCCAGTGTCTTAGGCCTAATTTGAATTCGGTTCTTCCCGAGTCCAGAGCACGACTGGGCGACCAGCTGCCCAGAAGGCACCAAATTCAGGAGGGCCGGGAACTGCCTCCCGCAGCCGGGGGGATGTGAGCTGATCCTTGAGTCCAGGAAACACGAGGCAGAGACGAGGCTTGAGGAGACAGCAAAAAGGGCCAGAACGGAGGGAGCGGGCAGGAGGCGGCCCGGACCGCGGCCAGGCTTGAAGGAGGGAGGTGAGAGCCCGGGCCCGGATGTTAGACCATGACGTTAGCTGCATCGGATATATCTAAATGAAGATTTGTTGTTGCATACTTCCTGTCTTCTGGTGTGATTAACCCATAAGCATTATACATCTTAGGACCCAGGTCTGGACGAACAAAGTAATTGGGTAATCTGGAGGCCAAGTTCAGTTTGCCGTCTCTCCTGGTATACTCAGGCAATGGGATGTTGGTCATCAAATCTTCAAACCGAGAAGGCATCATATCTCTGAAATCTCCCCCCGCCCCCCCCCTGTGGGTGACTCAATCCCTGGGCGCTCCGGACGAGGGGGCGGGGCACTGACGGGTACTGAAGGTGCGAGAGGAAGCAAGAAGGTGGCCAGAGGTGGGAGACCGAGAGCAGCTGCAACCCCCCTCTCTTCCCCCCCCCCATGACCTCGGGATCCCCGCTAAGCTGCTTTTCACGGCCTTTCTTTTCCCGTGCGCCCCTTCTAGAGCCCTGAAGGTCAGCCGCAGGACGGGATCGGGCGCGGAGGCCCTCCTCAGCCCAGCTGCCAAGCCCCCCGGCGCTTCTGCACAGCCATCGTCCACAAAGTGGCAGAGGCAGCCACAAGGGGGCGCTCTCCAGGCCTCTACTTTAGACCTGACGGTGGGACGCGGGAGCCCCGGGCCCAGGACCCCCCAGTACAGCGAACCCTCATCAGAAAAGGTGCGGCTCTGGGAGCAAAGCAGGACGGAACCAGCCCAAAGGAAACTGAAGTAAATGCCAAAACTAGAGACGCCCCCAATGTTGGGGGCGGGGGGGGGGGGGCGGGTACTGCCTGTGTCCGGGCTGAGGCAGCGCTCTGAGGTCACGGCAGCCTGGTCAGGCAATGACGTCACTCCGGCCCTCTCAAGAACCAAGGAAGACGACCAGCCGCAGTAGCGCCCCCTGCAGGACTCCCCGACGGCAGGCTGGGCACCAGCACTAATCAGTGTGAACACCACAAAAGCCCGCCCCGAAGAACTCCCGCTAATTGTCTTCTTCCCTTCTACTCTGGGTTTGGCTGCCCGCACACAGCGGCGTCTCATACGTGTTTACGGGCCGCTTCCGTGAGATTCGGAGCGACATTTGTCTGAAGTTGTATGAATGATAAGAGACAGAGACAGACACACACAGACAAGAGATGGAAAGAGAGGCAGAGATAGACAAACTGGGAGACAGTGTGTTAGGGGTCATAGGTAGTCATCACTGTTTAAGTATTTTTACGGGGGTGGGGGGGTGGGGAGGGGAGGAACAAGGCATTAATAAGATAATTTTAGAAAAAGAGGGAAAAGAACTTTTGGCCTAAAGGCTCATCCTGTAACATCTGGCCTGAGGAAGTTCGCACCTTTGTTCCAAACGCATTCTGACTCACCTAAGACTGGGTGGCCCCATTTGGGAGAAGCCTTGGAGATGGGGAGATTCATTTTCTGCCTGTCTGTCCCTCTCTGCCCTTCCAGCTCAGGCTGAGCTCACAGAACACCGAAGGGGACCATGGCCCTTCTGACCCAGTAGCCAGACTGGAAAGCGGTCAGATTTTTAGGGGAATAGCAGCCCCTTCTCCACTGCACCAGCTTCACAGCTCAGCCCTCTCCCTGAACAGAAGGCCGGAGAGATAGGTGTCTATCTCGCTGACATCCCGGCAGGCCCAGGGAACAAAAGGCCTTCCCATCTCTCTATAAGCCATTTTCTCCTCTGCTGAGAACTATTCTTTAAGGCTGAGACGAAGCAGGTGGCCCCGCAATTCCCCCGATGGTCAAGACTCATCTCCTCCCTTTGGGGATCCAACCAGGGAATTGCATTTTTAAATGTCTTTCAGCCAGAAGCAGGAGGCTGTCCCCCCCCCACACACCTCCTGCCCCATATCAACACCCTTTTGCAAAAAGCACCAGACCTTTTCTCGACTTGTACAACAGAAGCCATGGAAAAGGAGCTTGTGTTTACTATAATCCTGGAGACTGAAAGCAGGCTATGGAAATAAGGCACAGTATCTGACATGAGCACATTCATCCTGCAGATCAGAATACAAAGAAAAATAAATGAGGATATTGTGGAACTGGCATCTCTATGGATACAGTTTGTAAAGACTTTTTAACCTCTTTTTGTGTGGCGAACCCCTTGGGCCTGCAGTCTGGTGACAGACCCCTTTTCAGAATCCCGCTTTTAAATGGATAAATTAAAATGCATAGAATGACAATGATCACCAATTATATCTTGAGTTCTCAAACAAAATATTTAAAAATCAAGTTCACGGACCCAAAATTAAGAATCTGTTTTAAGAATGGCTCAAGCGCACGAGAGGATGGATTGGGGAGAAGGGAGGAGGAAAGGGCCAATGGTGGTCAATTTACAGAGGAAGATCATAATCTTGACCAGGATGTGTGAATAGCTCATAGCAAAGCTGGGATCTGAAACTCAGGACTGAAGGCACCGCTTCCGCTTGGCCTATGATAAGCTGAGCAATGAGACTCGTCCAATAAGCGGCATTTAGAAATCCCATTCCCTGTGAAGAATCACTGATCTGAAAATAACATCCCTCCCTGAGACCTTTGGGGCAAAAATCATTAAACACAGACACAGACAACAATGGTGGCTGCCAGCAAGAGATAGCTCTACCTAAGCCGAGACCACAGGCACTTAGTCGCTGACAAAGGGAACCCCAAAACCAACATGGCAAGAACAGGTGACAGAGAGGGCAACGTTTGTGCCAGAAGGGGCTGTGGCCTGGTTCCGTTCAGCCCTCCTTTTCAAATGAAGACGCTGAGGGTGGCAAGGAGCTTTGGAGGGACCTCCTGGGCATCAGCTCCCGCGCTCGTTTCGATGCAGGATCCAGGTTTCCCCTCTCCTCTCCAGGGCGGCCTCCTTGCTCCATGCTTTCAGATCCCATCACATCCAACAAGATTTTGCCTCCTAATTCTCCTGTCTGCCTCTGACATTGAAATCAAATCCCTCACCAAACCATGATATGTCTATGATGGCATAGGGTACACTGGCATGTACATCTGGCCATTTCTAAGCCCTTCAGACATCTAGGGACAAGAATTAACCAGAATTGTCATGTTTTTTCCTCAGCATTTTTTGGTCTGGACCTGTGAGTTCATCAGCATAGAACTCCCAGTGGTGAAATTCTCTCCACCAAGATTCATCAGTAACTTGTCTAGAGTTCAGTTCTCCTGGGGAACTGAAATGATCTACCCACAGTAGCACAACCAGCAGGCAGCAGACATGGGATTCGAATCCAGGCCTGTTCTTTCTCTTCTTCAACTCAAAGCTCAGACAATAATAGGCAAAGAAAAGTTGATGGGCACAAAGGGATTTAATACCCAACCAGCAAATAGTCCTTCTGAGACTGAAAGTGTGAAAATAAAGCTTGCGTGGCCCTCACTTCCTGGCCGCCTAAGGTGGCAGCTTCCTGCATCCATCACCAGACAGTGACTGGTCAGAAGTGGGGTCGCTCTGAAGATCCTGCCCACAGTTAGCTCCAGGCTCTCGGTCACGAAACACTGGCGGGAATCAGGCCTCCCACTGGACGGGGACAGTCCCAGAACCCAAGCGTCTGGCTTCAGCCCCTAACCCAGCCTCCTCTTCCCTGACCCCCTTACTCCTCCTGCCCATCATGGGCAGCTTTCCCAAGATGCTTGTGAGGTGTCCTGTGTTCTTATGACACTTCAGCCCCTCGGCTTCTCTGGGGTGCAGAGGAACGAATCTGGAAAACAGGTCAGGAAGTCAAAAGGAGGAGGAGCAAGTCCAGGGTGAAAGGCAAAGTGCCGGGCCGTGAGCACCCCAGCTTGGAGGGACATCTCTGCCCATACGGCCCCCGGATTGGTCCTTGTGAGGCTATGGGCAGCACCCGCCTGGGTCGGCCCCAGAGTTCTTCAGGTCTCCCGATGCCCAAGTTGGCAACCACCATTATTTCCTCCTCTTCTGCTTGCCATCGTTCTTGCTCTTCCTATCTCGGCCCTTCTTCAATTTCTTGCTCTGTTTCAGATCCTTTTCTGCTTCAGATTTTCTCTTCTTATCACTGAGAAAACAGAGGAGAAAGAGATAAAGATGGAGACCATCCCACACTCCCAAATGCACACACAGGGTGACCATGTTACCATGTTGACTCCTCTGCCTCAGACATTCAGACATGAGAGGAAACTGAGAGGTACTGGACCTGAGCCCCCACTGGGATTGCTCTGAACAGACTCCTCCTTAGGAGTCCTGCTGCCCCCCTCCCACCCATCCAGTCCAAGGACCCCTGCCAGATCCCACTCCTCCTGAGAAGGGGGCATTGCCACTGCTTCCCCGGTTTAACTTGGTTTCTTCATCCAGAAAATGGAGCAGGGAGGGCCAGATGCACTTCTTAATCTGGCGCTCTCACTGCGCCGGCCCACAGGCTCCAGGTCTCACCTCTTCAAGCTGACGACGGAGGCATTCTGTCCGGCTTTGTTCAGAACCTCGTTCCACTCTTCGTCATCCCCACGGATTATGTATCTAAAGAGGGGACAGGGCTGGGTGAGAGAGATTATGGGAGGGGGCCATGCCTGAGGAAAAGCTGTGGATCCTGCTCTTGTTCTGCAGACCAGGAACGTGCCCACACAATGACGTGCCCAAAGGAAGGGCGAGATCACGTTCTGGCTCGAGGGTGAGACTGAGCTGGCCTTGCTACCCAGAATCCCCCACTCCATCAATTGCCTCACTACCCAGAAGGCTAATGAACACCCCAGGGGATGGAAGGGCAGAGGCAGCCAGGGACATGGACCACAACAGCCATATGAGCCTCTTAAGGAGGAATTGAGGCAGAGCCTGAGACGAGATGCCTGGCCCAGACGCTGATATGCTCAACTTGAGGTGGCCGGTGGTCCCTGCCCATCAGGGTTCCTGACACTGGTGCCGTGACCTTTCTGGGGATCCTCAAAAGCTTGAGCCCATCACTACCCTCTGCTTTGAGCGCTGCCTAGACTCTTCCACACCAGTGACACACCTGAACTCCCAAGCCCCCACATAGTGCCTGGCCCAGGAAAGGTGCTTAATAATCGCTTACTGAGATGAAAAAGGTGAGAGTGAAGCACCCCCAGAAAGTAGGGGCTGAGCCCGGGGCAGAGGGGACATCAATTCTGATCTAAGAGCTGCTCCTACACTGGGCCTCAGGCCTTAAAATGGCAGTGACCACCCCAGAGAACAAGAGGAAGCTCCCTGCAAAATCCAAGGTGGAATCGGCACGCTAACTGGTAGCCAAGAGGGACCCAAAACCGGAACTACAAGGCAGCAGAGCGGGGTTCTGGAGGCTGGGAGCAGGTCCTTACTGGGAGAGGTCCATGTTCTTCAGCTTCCCCACTTCTTTGCGATGTTTTTCCTGGAATTCTTTCGCAGCTTCATCCTGAGTTTATAAAACAGTAGGAACAAGTCAGACCTCACACTTAACTGCAATAGAGAAGGTGAAAGAGAAAAAAATTTCCTTTCTTTCCTTCTGCCTTACAAGCGGCCATCCCGTCTTTCCCTCAGTGGAGAAAAACCTTAATTCCACACATACACACGCCAGGGCCAAGTCTAAATCTGTGCTCAGGGGTGGGAAGTAAAGGAATTGCCAACAGAAATAAGCCTCCACTCTCTTCTCACGAATCCCAGAGAGCTCAGTTTTCCACACAAGACACAAAGAGAAAGAACCATGCAGGAACAAGTCAGATTTAACCACTGGCAGCAAAACCCGTTAAGGCCTCAGGATCCCAAGCCTGAGATCTCGGACTCCTGCAAGCACCAAGGGCCTGGCTAGAGTAGCTGCCGCTGCCCGTGTGGCTGCATCTGAAGCATCAGGGATCCAGAGGATTGAGAGGAGGGGAGACACAGCGAGCACTTGGGTCTGTCGTCCCAGCCCACGGCCCAAGGCCGTGCACACACAAACGCCTATGGACCATCTCGTCCCTCCCCCACCTCCCCCAACTGCCTCCCAGTTTCCCAGAGGAAAGACTTTCTGGAGGTATGAGGGAAGGGGCCGCCGTACCAGGTCTTCACTCAGAGATTTAATGGTGGGCTCCATGACCACATCCTTCGCTGCCACCATCTGCTCCTCGATGGCCTTCTCCTGGATCACACTGAACAACTGAGGAAGGAAACAATATGGTGGCAGGGTCACCCTGGGGGCCAGGACGTGGGGCTCCCTAAGGGTGGGCAGCCCGACCCTTCGGGGAAGGGCTCTCACCTGCACCACCTTGCGGATGACTCTGTTGAAGAGGCCCATCAGCTGGCTACAGGGCAGCTCGATCTCCTTCTCCAGTTGGTCCATGGTCTTGTGCTGGAGGCCGACCCCCAGCAGGAGAGCCTGGGAAGCATAAGGCGTCAGAGCTGCCCTCTGGCCCGCTCAGTCCCGACATGACCCCAGCCCTCAGCCTTCTTTCAAGCTACCCAGTGCCCCTGGTTGGTGCCGACGGACATGGGCGATGCCGTATGACCAACATTCGTAGCCCTTCTGAGCAGGACGAAAAGCTAAAAGATGCCCTGGCCACAAAGGCCCGAGACTGTCAGCCCATCTCAAGCCTGCACTTCCTGCAACAAGGGGCTGTGCAGCCCTGCCTGGAAGGTGCCAAGGGGAGACCCTGCTCCCTTGCTTGACCGTCCTTTCCCACAACATCCTTGGCCCGTGGGGCCTCAGACACTGCCCTCCCACCCTCCTAGCATGGTAGTGGGCACTGGAGATGAGCTCCCTGAGAACAGACTCCTGGCACACAGTGGATGCCTAACAAGCCTTGGTGACCAATGGTCAGCTTAGTAGCCATTTAGCCCCATAGCTTTAGAGAGCTCAGGAAGAGCCGCCGAGGCTGAAGCACCCAGGCCCAAGACATGCCGGGGGGAGGGGGGGGGGGAACGAGGACGTACCGACTGGGCAGCTGACAGGGACAGCTGACCTAGCTGGCCCAAGAAGTGCAGCCTGGCAATGGCCGGGATCAGGTCCATGATCAGGTGATAATCCACCATGTTGCGTGAGTACATCTCCAGCCTCTTCAAGTCGTAAGAGAGGAAGGTGGCCTCCAGCTCTCCGCGGCTCAACTCTGGGGACACAGCCCACAGTGGCCTTTGCTCTCTTCCCCAGCAGAGGGCAGGCCTGTCCTATCACCCCTTTCCCCCGCCCCCTTACTCTAAAGAAGGTTAATTCCCCAGGCTCCCAGGTCTCATGCCCAGACTCCTGGGCATTAATGTGAGTGGATCGCAGCAGTCCACAGCAAGGCGCCATCTTGAAACCAGAGGGGAGTCCAGAGAATCCTTCCCACACCAACAAATCTTTTTAGGATGCATCCACGCACATGAGCCCATCTGATTTTTCACAATAACCCAAGGAGATCACAAGGACCGGTATTGTCATCCCATGTGACAAAGGAGGAAATGTAGTTATTAAAGAGGCCCCCAGACAGAGGACAGATCTTGCCTCAGGCACTCACTGGGGCTCTGGGCTCATTCCCTCAGACTCAGTTTCCTCTTCTGTAAAAGGGGAATGGCACTGACCTCATAAGGGTGCCATGAGGCTTGTGAAGGAGAGATTATGGGCAAAGAGTTCTGCAAACTGTAAAGCAACAAATGTCCCATCTAGCTGCTGTTACTGCTACGTTAACTGGCAAAGAACGCCCAGTTCGTGAGGGGGATGGGAAAGGGACAGACCATGGGTGCCTAACCCCTCATCCACCAGACCAGACTCCCTCTCCTCGGGGCTCCTTAGTTTCAGCCCAACCCCCCTCAAACCTGAGCACTCACTCACCTGCCTGGGATTTGTCCCCAATATTTTTATTCTGAAGGATGTTCAGAGCCAGGGCGGGTGAGAAAGAGCTGAACTGGTACGCCAGCAAGGACAGGAAGCGCCTCCGGAAATCTGGGGCACAGGGTAGGGGAAGTTGGTGCACTGGAGGCTTGTGTCCCTCCCTTTCAGCCCCCAACAGCCCAGCTCCCCAAAACGCTCCACCAGTCTGTACCTTTCCAGAAAGCTGGGAGCCAGGAGTCCTGCTCGGAATCTTCCTCTGCACTTAGAGTCTTCAGCATGATACACGAGTGCTCGCCTGTCAGGTCATTCTGAGGAACAGAAAGCCCACACGCTAGCCCCAAGGATTTCTGGAGCCTGGTCCTTAGCCATCTCTTCCTCCCTCCCCCTGCCATGATGCAGTGAGTCCCACAGAACAAGGGTTCGTGGTTCCTCTGAACAGGAAATTAGGTGCTTACTAGGCGCCCAAGGAGAGGGAGACTGACTCATGCTGCCTCCGTACTAAGCTGCCCCTCGAGCCTCGCCAAGGGCTATGGGCAGTGGCCAAGGCCCAACAGCCTCCTGGGAATCAGCCACACAGTTTGGTCCTTTCACATGAGGCCCAAGCAGAAGGATCCAGGGGTAAAGATGCCTGGATTCCCTCCTGGAGCCGGGGGGAGTCAAGCCCCAGGGGGCCAGCGGTCTGCCCGCTGCAGAGGCTCCCTCTGGCCAGACTGACCCTGCCCTTGAGGAGTGGCAGAGACCGACACGTGTCCACGGGGTGTCATCGGGACACTCGAACACCTGCACGCTCACGCACACACTCACCGGTGTCTGCCTCAGATAGACAGGAACAAATCCAGCCCGCTTCCAGAACCTGGAGGGACAGGAGACATGGTGCGTTTGTGCCAAGTGGCCAGGCTGGTTCTGGCCTGAGAGCCAGGGGGTGGGGAACAGGAATGACCAAGGAGGGCCCCAGCCGGAGTGGCGGCCCCCGGAGCCACAGGTGGCAGGTAACCTACTTCAGCAACTTTGGTGTCAAGCCGTAGGAGACGCCCAAGTAGTCCAGGCTTTCTGCAGGCCTCTCACTCAGCTTGAGGAGCAGGGGGGGAAGGTCCTTCCGGGGCGAAACAGCTTCTTCCAACAAGCTGACAGCCTAGGGTGGAAGTCAGAGGGAAGGCGAATCACTCGCACCTTCTGGCAGATTTGGGCTGCAGTCACACTATTTAAAACCCCAGTTGCTCTGCCTCGGCAGGACCAAAGTCCCTCCCGTGGCGACCCTATGGTCAGCATCCTTCTGTAATGGAAGGCTACTGAGGCAACCGCCCCCAAGGCACCCCCAGCTCTAATGGCCTCTCCAGAACCTGTGTGAGGGCAGCAGTCGGGGGGGGGGGGGGGTTGGGGGCAGAGGGAGACTGAAACCAAGGAAATGCCACAGGGTGGGGCCGAACAAACAAGCATGGCACCCCAAGGAGATGGGACGCGAGTGCCCTGGAAGAGCCACAGAACACGGAGACCTCGGAAAAGCTTGGGGAGACAGGGCTGAAAGGATGCAGAGAGGGCCAGGCAAATGACCCAGGTCAACACGTGAGAGTGTGTGTATATAGTGCAGAGCCATGTTCAGACTTCTAGATCAGAGTCTGGGATAACTGCAGCAGTATGCAGGACATCTAAGCCCCGGATGGAGTCCTGGCCTTGCTCAGTCCAGCAGAACTTACAGGGAGGACTGCTGCACGGACTGGGAGCACGATCAATGTTTGTGGTAGATTTCTGAATTAAAAAAAAAAAAATCTCAAAAAACTCCTTAGCTACAAGAAATTGTGGGGAGGGAAGCGGGGGGGACATTTGTGGAACTAAGTTTGATGGAAAAACAAAGGGTGTCAGCAAAATTAAGAAAAAACAATCTCAAGGGTGCACAGAGAGATGACTGAGCCCAAGGCTTCAGTGAGCATGAGGGCCCTTCTCAGGGGGCTTCAAATGGCCCCCCAAAGAGAGGGAACAGCAACGTTACTGAGTGGGAGCTCACAACTGGAGGCTCCTGGGGCAGCCACAGCCAGGCCACTCACCTCGCTGCTCACGGTGTGGATTTCTTGTGATTTCTGGATGATTTTCTCCTCCAAGCAGGGGAACTGGCCCTCGTAATACATCTGGAGCAGCTGCAGGGCCCGGCTGCCGTAGCCCATCTTCAGGGCAGAGAAGCACAGACACAGTGAGACGCTGCCCCTCATCCTCCCTCCCCAGGGTCCTGGCACTGCTCCTGGCCAAGGACACCTCGTGTCCTGCTTCCCTGTTCAGAGATGCCCGGGCTCGAGGTCACTGTGACAGGAGACCAAGTAGTGGGAACCTCCCAGGGGCCCTAGGGGACACTGGAGTTGAGCCCAGCCCAGAGTGCTCGTTTTCACCAGGTGAGAGCTCATGGGAGGGGGACATCAGAGGGAAAGGCTCCTGGGCCCCCTAGCCCTAGAGAGGGAGAGCCAGGCTGTCCCCTACATTACAAGCAGGCCCAATTCACAGCTACAACCAAAGAAACGCCCCATACCCGAGGGCACACAGGGACACGTTACCCCTTGGTAATCTGGGTGCACGGCAATGCGGACGATCCTTCCACCCGAGAGGCTGCCAAAGTCAGGGTCTTGGAACTGTGGGGGGGACAAGTCAGCGGCTCAGAAAGAGACCGAACCAAGGGGAAATGTATACACTCAACTGACCCTTCCAAGTATTGCAGGTTTCCTGAAAAAAACGCCCACGACCAACTGACTTCAGAGTCTGAAGCCTATCTTCGGCAGAGGTGGGGACGACAAGGGCAGGGGGCAATTCTAGCCACCGGCCAGTGCCAACATCTATTTCTTTTCCCCGGGCCTATGTGTTCCGAGAGGGGGCTCTCCTGAGGTGGGAGAACGAGCCGCTGGTGACAATGATATTAAAAAATCCCAGCAAAACTTTATGGGTTCTTTTTAAAGACCAACAAAAACCTCTTCTCGGCCGTTAAACTGCACCCTGAGATGCCACAAAGAAAGCCGGCTCACCTGCTCGGAGATGGTCCAGGGGATGAGGTCTCCATACGCCTTCTTCCCCCGAGACAGGCTGTTGAGGATGGATTGCCGAGAGATCTCGCCCTCGAGGCAGACCTGGGGGGAGGAGGGCATCTCAGAGGCAGGGGCTCTGACCAACCCCCCTGCTGGGACCCGAACTGCTCTGGCTAGACTCTGTCCCCTGGCACCCGTGCCCACAGTCACTTCTGTGACTCAAAACCAAAGGGCTCTTCCCCCAGCTGTGCCCGGAGCCCTGGGTCCACCTTCCCCGTAGACCCAACCCCTCGGGAGTTTCCCCAGTGACCCGAGGTGCCCGATTCCCCCATGCAGGAAGTCACAAACCTGGACGACCGCTAGCACTTCCGGCAGGGAGTTCTGGGTAGGGGGGACCGGCGGCAGGAGACAGAAGAGATGGTGAGCCGGGGCGTCCGAGAGCATCTGAAGGTCATTGGGGGAGTTCTGTGGGGGGGAGGGGAAGGTCAGAAAGGTCCCGGAGGCCGCCCTGGCTGGCCGGGAAGCTGCCCCAGCATGACATCACCTTGTAGTGAGAAGCCACGTAGAGCGCCATCAGTCTCTGGAGGAAGGCCTCGGAGGCCTTGTGGTAACAGAAGAGAGTGTCTCGGTTCACATAGTAGCTGCGCCAGGGTTGAGGAAAGTCCTGAGATGTGGCTGAACACTGGGGAAGCTCCAGGACGGCCCAGGAGGAGCTCCGAGTCAGGGCCCGGGAGGAGTCACTGCCCCAGGAGATCCGGAAGGGCCCCGCCCCCGTGCCCCCATCCCCCCGCCAAGGCCCTGCCAGGAAGGATACAGCTCGCAGGCCTCGGGAAGAGGGCAGCCCGACACGATCCTGGTGATATTGAGGCAGTCGAGACACAGCAGGCCATTGAGCCACTTCTCGACCGCGTCTCCGGGCGCGTACCGGATCGATTCCTGGAGGGAAACTTCATGCAGACTTCGAGCTGCTCCCGGGGAGGAAAAGCAAAGGGTTCAAAACCGTTCTGGAGGCCACAAGCACAGCCCCCCCTGGTGGCCGGGCACAGCCGGGCGTGGGGCTTTCCCCCAGCCTGGGGCCCCTGTGGCCGGTACCTGAGGCCAGCCGGGCCGTGGTGGTGACCTTGTTCTCGGCCGTGGTGCTCAGCTGGCTCTGCGCGCTCTGTTGCCGCAGCTGCTGGATCAGCTTCAGAGACAGCGAGCGGCCCGTTCCCTCGTATCTATAGAGCAAAGATAGCTCAGGTCACGATGGCCCTGGCCCGTCAGCGCCGACAAAAATCTTTTGCTTCCCCATTCCCCTTTAAGTGTCAAGGGACAACTGGGGCGCACCCAGCCTCGGGGTGCACGGGCAGCCCACCCGCACTTGGACCCAGGGGCACTGGGGTGGTCCCCCTTCCACGCCTACCCATTGATGGTGGAAGCCATGAAGACGAGGTAGGGACCCAGCAAGCTTTTCACCAAGGGCAGCGGGATGGCGGCGGCTTCATCAATCACAACGAGCTCGGCCTGCCCCAGCTTCACCGCGTCCCCAGGATGTATGTACTGTGGGGGGACACGGCAGAGGGAACGTGACCCAGGGAGCCTGGAGCATGCCGTCCCGAGCAGCACCCAGGCAGCCGTCGGCCCCCCTTCCCCAAAAATGTGTGACCTGGTTTACTGAAGGACAATGCCTGGATTTGTCGTTTATTTGGGGCCAGTTTAGGTGGTTTCTCCACTACCTCCCAGGACTCAATTTGTGTCAACACACGAAGGAGCGGTTCAGTGGGAAAGAATGCTTAGTTTGAGGTCTCTGACGTAACTGGGCCTCAGATTCCCCCTTTGTAAATGAGGGGGTTCTAGCAGGTGACATCTCAGGGTGTGGGCGCCCAGGACCCAGGGTGTCTTGGCTCTCTTAGCACCAGCACGGCAGTGCTGACTGTGCCCCAACCCAAGCATCATCCAGAGCCCAGCTGGTCAATGATCACAAAACGGGAACAAGAGAGACGGATCTTTTGCCATCAGCCCTGGGACATTTAAGGTCCGGAGCCCCAACTCTTCCAGTGCTGACCCACTGGGTCATGTCTGAGACAAGCAACCGAGCCAAGTACAAGGGTCCTGGCCAGTGACCGACTGGGATGAGGGTACTCCCGCCTAACAGAGAGGAGGGACTTGGGCTGCAATTGCAGCTTTTGTTTAGCTCGACCACAGTAACTGTGGGAAAGAGCTTGTTTTTAAAATGAGGGAGGGAAGGGGAGCAATTAAATACTTTTTAATTGGGGGGGGGGGGGAAAGTCCACATGCAGGGGGACTGGGAGGGAGCTCCTGAGGCTCTCGGCATCAATGTTCCCAGGTTTATACCGCCATGACGCTCTCAGAGGTTGTGGGGTCCCTCCTATTTCTAGAAAAGTTCTGACAGAAAACACTTTATGACTCAAGTAACCAATTCCTCCTGGGACAACTGTGGTCATGCAGGGGATGTCTCCAGCCTTGAGAAAACGGGAAGAGACGGATGCATAAAGGGCAGAGCCCCTGCTTGCCTGGAGATCACCTCTGTGACCCCTTCTTAGAGTCAGAAAAAGGTGAACAAATCCATCTCGAGGGGCCATGGCTGTGGAGACAGAAGACCGCCCCGACGCACTCAGGACGAATGGACACCGCTCCCCTTTCTCTGATGAGACCGCGCCAAGGAAGGGGCCCGCCCACGAGCACACCCTGACCCCACATTCAGGACAGCGCGGTTCTGTGCTTTTTTCTTTTCCACAGTCATGGACAAGACAGAATCGGGGCCTCAGAGAGAAGCCTTCTCTCCTCACCATTTAAACTCCAGGTAAGGGAGAAGGGCGTTCTCACACCTAAAGGCCAGCCCGAACGCCCCAGCGGCTCCTCCTCCAGTCTGCAGGACTACCTCGGCCACAGCTGCCCAGGCGGCTCCCGGCTCAGCCGGCCTGCCCACCACGGGGGAGGGGGCCTCTCCCTCACCGTGGGCAAACATACAGACACTGG
Source organism: Sminthopsis crassicaudata (assembly GCF_048593235.1). NCBI lineage: Eukaryota > Metazoa > Chordata > Mammalia > Dasyuromorphia > Dasyuridae > Sminthopsis > Sminthopsis crassicaudata. The sequence continues at coordinate 223,152,010 of NC_133622.1, read as the reverse complement.
GAGCTCCCTGGGACTTACATGGCGGGCCTATTTGCTTTAAGCGGTATCTCACTGATCCAACCAAAAATGGGGACAAGACCAAGGTTTTCTAAGCTGACTAAAGCACACTTGGTAAAAGTAAACATTTTCCCTAAAAACAACACTCTCTGACAGGGAAGCACCAGACGCTAAGGGGAGATGCCAGGAAGGGAGGGAAGGAAAGGGCCGGAGCACATTACCTGGATGGTCTGCCGGTGCTCACGGAACACGTTCACCCGGATCACCGCCTTGTTAAACTCGGGATTCAGCGACTGGATGATCTCATAGTCTAAATGCTCCTGAAACACAAAGCCGGAGGGAGAATGAAGGCAACAGGATTTGGGGGAGGGGCCAGGGGCCCCCACAAGCATCCTCAGGGAACAAGGCCGGGACCAGCCCCACCCTCCAATGTGTTCCCAATGGCTACCGGCTGGCTTCAAGTCTCTCCTCCAAGACCCCTAAGCTGCAGGAGTTCTACATGAGTCACCTCACCAGTCAGAGCAAAGGCAGAAACTTGCCCAACCCCTCCCCCAAATTCCTTTAAATAATGACTATTAAGCAAATTTTAGGGCACTGAAACAACCAAAAGACTGACTGGAACATTTTCCAGCCAAAAACAACTTGGAAGGTCAGCAGAAAAGATCTGGGACATCAGGGTGGGGGTCTAGTCTGCAGCCCTGCGACTCGGCGGCAGTGCTGGAGGCTTCCAGACCTTTCAGCCCAGAGAGACCAGAGAGGGCTTAGAGGGTCGGCAGAAAAGATCTGTGGTAACTGGGGGGGGGAGGGGAAGTCCAGCCCATCGCCCCAGCAGGGCCCGGTCAGCACCCCAGGTCTTACAGATCTGCTGCAGCTACAGTGGGGCGACACTCCCAGCAGCGCCGGGGCAGGAGAGAGGGCAGATTCCCAGAAGGATTTCTGAAAACAGCTTAGGACGCTGCACCCCCCCACCCTGGGAATGGAGCCCGACTTTAGCAAAGAGTTAAAAGCCGAGTAACAGACTAGGAAAATGAGCAGACAACAGAAAAAGATTCTGACCACGGAAAGTTATTACGGTGAAAAGAAGATCAAACACATGAGAAAATAACAAAGTCAAAGCTCCTACATTCAAAGCCCCCGAGGAGAGTAAGACCTAGGCTCAGGCCCAGGCCTCAAAGAATTTTTAAAATCAAGTAAGAGAGGTAGAGGAAAAATCAGGCAAAGAATTGAGAGTGGTGCCAAAAAATTATTTATATAAAAAGCTAATGAGAAGAATGCATTAAAGAGCAAAACTGGCCATGGGAAAGGACGCACAAAAGCAAACTGAGGAAAATAATTCCTTAAAAATTAGAATTGAGCAAAGGAAGCTAACGACTTTGTGAGAAATTGAGATAGGATAAAGGAAAAACAAACAAAAAACAGAAAATGTGAAATATCTCACAGGAAAAACAACTAACCTGGAACACAGATCTGGGAAGGAAAATTTAACAGTTACTGGGGTACCTGAAAGATGGGGTTGCCTAGCACCTGTGCCCGGGTTGTTAGTGAGGGCCAAATGGCCCAGCATCCAAATGTGTCTTAGAGCCTAACATACGTCAGTCACCACGAGGACGCGGACCCGGCAGAAGCTGGCCCTGGGCCTTTTCTCCACCACCGGGGCCAGGGGGCCAGCATCGCACCCCTCTCTTCCCTGCTCGCTTACCTGGTACTGAAGGGCATCGAAGCCTTTAAAGATGAACTCAAACAGGGTGTGCAGGTTATCCGGGCTGGGGGACGTGACAAAGATGTTGGAGTACCTGCGGACAAGAGAAGAGCCGGTTGTTCCCCCTGTAAACAAGCAGTCTGAGAGGGGGCAGGGCAGGTATTGAGGAAGGGGGGGACAGGACTGAGGATGGCATCTGCACCTCCCGTGATTCCCCTCAGGACTCCTTGCCACCAGACTCTCGCCCCAGCTCCGGCAGGAAGCAGAGAGGGCCCCCACTTACCCAAAGGCCACTGCACCGGCGATGGCCAGCCCCAGGGCTGCCGACTTCCCCCGGCCTCGGGCTGCCGTGAGCGCCACCGTACTTCTGAGGGTCTTCTCTGAGATAGCCTCTATGAACTTCAGGACAGCCTTGGCCTAGGAACAAGAAGTCATCTGTGGGAGGGGCACCACAGAGGTTCCGATGTCCCCCCACCCTGAGCAGGCCCGTGGGGAGGTTCCATGCCCCTTCCCCCACACCCCAAGCAAGCTTGCAGGAAGCCAGGGGGAAGGACCCAGCCCACTGGCCAGGGAAGCCCCGTGCCCCTTCATGGCTGGAGACTATCGCTTCCCTGGGGCTCAAGGCAGGCTGCTGCTGCTGAGAAGCAATCGCCACATGCCCGACCCCGTGCTGTTTTCTTTCACTTAATCCTCATGACCACAGTGAGAGACGAGCACTATCACTGCCCCCATTTTACAGAGGGAGACACTAAGGCCGAGGGAAGTGAAGGATTTGCTCAGGATACAGAGCCAGCAAGTAGCCAAGGCAGGATTGGAACTTGGCTCCTCCTGCCCCAGGTTCCAGGAAGCGCCCCAAGTCCCTGAGGAAGGCCGGGTCTAAGGATGCGTGGTGTCTCCCAGGACACGGCCATGTCGCTCTGCCAGGACCCAGGCCCATTGTAAGCCTGGACCCTTTCCTTTGCATCTCAGACTTGGGGGTGACTCCCGCCCCATGTGACCTCACACAGTCAGCTGAGCCCTCTGGGCCTCAGTTTCCCTGTCTGTACAAAGAAGGCCATCGCTGTGTGGGCCTCCCTGTTTAGGAGCCTTGGGAACCTTTAAATGCCACAGAAGCATCCCTGTGATTGTGATGAGGGGCCGCGGAAACCCGCGAGGGTGACAACTCAAAAATGTGCCGGAGCTGTGCAGAGAGGGAATTGGGCACCTGGCCCCCCTGCCCAGGCTGGAGGGACCCCCATGAAGAAAGCAGCCAACTCCCTCCCTGCAGGGCGGTGGGCACACCCGCACTGGGCACCTGGTCCAGAGTCTTGCAGCAGTCCGCCAACACGCCCACGGGCTGAGTGTCCTGCAAGCTCTCCTTCAGCTCTTTCAGCTCCAGGTCTGAGGGCGACAGCTCATCGTCCTGCCGGGAAGAGGGCAGAGAGGTCGGTGAGCACTCCGGTGAGCCCAGCCACAGTGGCATGCAGACCCCCGGGGTCCCCGCTGACCTGTGTCTTTGGAGGCAGCGCCTGAATGTTGGCCACGTGGCTGGAGATGGGCAGGATGTTGAGCTGGTCGTCAATGACGATGCAGTTCTTGCAGGAGGCCAAGGACAGAATGAACCTGGCCGGGAGAGAAGGAACCGCCTGAATACCCCCAAGTGCTCCCTCGGCCCCCACGCCTTCCAAGGACCAAGGAGGCAGATCGAGCTGGGGTCTCCCTGGGGAGACCTCCCACCTCCCATTGATGGGCACCTTGTGGTGGGGCCCCAGACGCCTAATCTGCAAAATGAGGACAATTGTTAGTGTTTTCAGGAGGCTCTGGGGCTTAAAAAATGGTTAAATCGACATTATTCTATCCCCACTCTACAGGTGCACAGGTCAGAGCTATGAGGCGTTTGAGGGATTCGAATGCAGCCCCTGTCCTCTGGTAGCCCTCACTGCCAGAATTGAGGTGCCTGCCCACCCTGCACATGAAGTCATTTCTATGAGACCCCGTTAAGGCCCACAGGGAGGTCTGAGGCCTTGCCCACACCCGGCAGGGGGCCCCGGTCGCGCCCCAGCTCGCATGTTTGCAAGCTCGCTGGAGGCTCCCCGTGGCCTCGCCCACTTGGAGCTGGCAGGGCCAAGGCCGGTCACCCGGCACAAGCTTCCCACTTCCCCAATGACTACAAAGGCTCCTGAGGAAGCTCTGACCCAGCCCCTGCTCCGTTGAGAGCGAGTCACCAAGGCGGGAGTGCTGGAAGGAGCAGAGGTCAGCTCCCAAGGCCAAAGGGACATTCCCAGGTCTGAAATGCCGCTCCGCCTGCCCCGGCCTCCCTGCAGAGGCTCAGCCCCACTGCCCCCTCCTGGTCCCTGCCCTAAACTCCTCCCACATTAGCTCGTATTTAATAAGGAGCCATGGGTGCACAGTTGGGAGGACGGACGCAGTCATCTCCATAGAGACTGGCTGGACTCCTGACGTGCATTTCCTACGGGAGCCAGGCCTTCCAACTTGGCCAGAGCCCTTCGCCGCCCCATTGCCCATTACGCCATTTCCCATTTTAAAATCCATTATCTTGGATCGCCGCGGAACCAGGGCAAAGCTTCTGGCTGAATTTCAGCCCCCATCATCCCCGTGAGTCTGCCCAGCCAGGGGACCCCAAGCCACACCTCTCATTAAACCGTCCCACCACGTCCTGATGCGCCTCCGTCCGGTAGCGGGAATGCACGTCCTGGAAGGACAAGGAGGCGTCCGTCAGCGGGGGAGGAAGAGGACCCCTGCCCTCTGCTCCCGGGCCCAGCAGGCAGCTCCTCTCCTCCCTCCATCTACTTAAGTGGCTTCTGCTTGTTTCGTGCCCACGACAGCATCGGTCATGCTTCTCAAATGCCCTTGGCGGCTCCCTACTGCCTTGGAGTCCAGCCTCCCCTCTTTCTCCAGCCCCCCAACACACCCTGCATCTGCCTGGGTGAGCCCCGGCGCTCACAATGCTAGCCCTCTCCCCCCGGGAGCCAACTCCTCCATGGCGGGCCCGGAGGCCAGGAGAGGCTGGTGACTCCCTGACGGGCAGAGTGTGCAATAAATATGCACATTCTCACCCGCTGTTTCTGCACCTTCTCCCCTGGGCTCAGGGGGCTGCACAGCCACCTACGACCAACTGGGCGAGCGGGCTAAAGCCAGGCGTGAAGCAATAGGGAGCCCTGAGGTTTGCTGAGCAGGGGAAGGACAGGTGAGGAGGACGGCTCAGCAGGGAAGGAGGGCCGTGGGCCGAGAGGACAAAGGACAGCGGGAGGAGGGAGAGCGAGCGGTCGGAGGTGGGTGAGGCCTTGGAGAGGCGTCTGGGGCCCAACTACAGGGTGCCCATCGGTGGGAGGTGCCCAAGGAAGGAAGCCCAGGGAGCTGGGGCTGGCTGCAGCCTGCGGAGGAGGTCAGGACAGCCCCAGGGAAGGGGTCTGGGGGGACAGCAGGCAAAGGGGATGGAGAGGTGGAGCAGGGCCGGAGCCCAAGAGCCCGCCAAGACCAGGCCCGCTGCAACCCCGGCAGATGTCCCATGCCCGGACCCGGCCACCCTTCTTCAGAGGCCAAGCACCCCCACCGAGGCTCACCATGGTCAGCGTGTACAGCTGTTTGAGGGAGTTCATGGTCCGCAGGAGGATCACGATGATCCCGCCCCCTTCCACCGTCTCCACCGTTCGCGCCAATAGGTTTGGGGTCAGGGCCTCAAAGTCCTGGAAGGAGGATCAGACACGGTGACCGCCTGTCCGGAAGCTGGATGGGAGGCTCCCCCGGGGTCCGCCTGAGGGAAGCCCCTTTGGGCCCACAACTGTCCACCCAGCGTGGCTCAGGCTCTAAGAGCCCACGAGGGAGGCGGTGGAAGGCCGAGCTGCACGGCCCAGGATGCCATCCCACAGCCTCGCGTCCGTTTTAGGCGGTGGTCTGAGATTCAAAGGCACGAGGCTGCCCCCGGGGGGGGGGAGGTAAGCAAGCGAGCTGCAGGACTTGGGACGGAGCGCGGGATTCCGCAGGAGGCCCGCTCAGGGGCTGCCCCGTCAGTCTCTTCCGTTTGTCCGACGGGGGACGACGACAACCTCTGTCCCACATCGTGCAGACGAGCGCTCGGCGGCGCACGTGGGCCGCTACGCAGACGGGCCCCGCTCGTCGTGGGTCAGTCCCGTCTGACTCTCCGTGACCCACCCACGGTGTTCTCACCAGAGACGCTGGGGCAGCCCCCACTTCCTTCTCCGGATCGTTTGGCGGCTGAGGGAACCGAGGCAGACGGGGTTAAGGGACGTGCCCGGGGCCACCCAGCTAGTGCACGTGAGGCTGAATCTGAATTCAGAGCTTCCTGACTCAGAGACCAGAAGCGTCCTGGCTCCCAGGCAGCCCCGCCAAGGAGGGGGGCCCCTGCGGCCCCAGCCTGGCCCACCCCCACGTGCCCCTCCCCCGCGGGCGGCCCTCACCTGCAGGACGCACATGCCGAAGGTGTTGCCCAGGATCTTGTGGGTCTCGTTGTAGTAGCAGTAGCGGATGTTGGTGGCCGCCACAAAGAGCTCGAAGGGGTCGTCCTGCCGCACGCTCAGCGTCCCGCTCTTGATCTTCTTCTGCAGCTGCCTCATCCGCTTCTTGCGGTGGCTGCAGAGAGGGGGCGAGTGTGGCCGGCGGCGGGGCCTCCCCACGGGCGCTGCGGGCCCGGACCGGCCTTGGCTCCCCCCTCCCCCGTGGTTCTTTGTGAGGCGTTTGGGGAACCTCGGAGCCCCGGGGGCCGCGGCCAGACACCCGGGAGGGGCCGGGGCCAGGCCTGGAAAGAACGGCAGGGTCCGGGAGGGAGGGCGGGGCTCCGGCTCACCTGCTGAACCCGAGTTCCTTCTTGTAACACCACAGCACGGACGGCCTGGCCCTCACGGCGGCTTTCGACAGCATGTGGTGGAGGATGACCACCTGCGGGGGAGGCGCAGCGTCAGGACGGGGGGCGCAGCGGGGGAGGGGAAGCCCCTGCTCCGCACCAGGTCCCCCACTCAGCGTGAACGTGCTCCCCTTCTCTCAGTTCTCCGCTTGGCCCTCCCCCGCCCCTCCTCCTGTCCCGGAGCGTGCCAGTGCCCGGCCTCAGCAGGCCCTCACTCGGCCGAGGGGTGCGCTGGGCCCAGGCCTGCTCAGGGGGCCTTCCACGGGCTGGCGCCGCCTCCCGCACCACGCGGAGCCTGGCCCTGGGGTCCGTCCCCTCCCCCTCCGGTCTGCAGGCCGGACGTGGGAATGAGGACCTCGGGCCGGGAGCCTCACGAACACCGGGAAGCGCACCCGGAGCCGCCCCATATTCAGCTGCAGACCCGGAATCCGGAGGGACCACTCACTCCCGCCCTCCGTGGGAGGGGGCGGACTTCCCTCCGCAGGGCCTCCCTGGGCTCTCACCTGGTCCTTGCCGCGGTCTCCCACGAGCACGAAGAGAGACCTCTGGCGCTGGGCCATGCCATTCTCGATGAGGACCCGGAGGCGGTTGTCCACCTTCTTCCTCTGCATGGCGAAGGCGGCCCTGGGAGCACAGCGGGGAGGAATCAGCGGGAGCTCCTACTCGGTCACCTGTCTGCTGGAGCGCTCCCAGCCCCAGAGAGCCAGGGCCGGCGGGCGCAGCTGGGCCGCGCTCACAGACGAGCGGGCAAAGGCTGCGGGGGGCGGGGAGGGGCCGGCGCTAAGGGCGCTCCCGAACTTCAGGAAGGTTCGGGTTGGACCCTGAGTTTGACCGAAAAGGACAACGCGCGCTCACAGGCCGGGGGTGAAGGGTCTGCGTGCACACAGGCGGCCCCCGTACAGAGGGGGAGGTGTGTGCGTGCACAGAGCGGGGTCAGCACCCACCGGGGGAGGGGTCAACGCGCAGAGGGGAAGATGTCAGCGTGCACACTGGGGCGGGGGGGGAAGAGAGAGAGTTCCTGCACTCGGTCACCCGCCCCTTGGGTCCACAGGCCCGGGAAAGGCTCTCCCTCCTCAGTCCCCGCCTGGAGGATGGAGCGGCCACATCAGCACCAGGGAGCAGCTGCAGGGGGCGCTGCTGGTGCCGAGGGAAATCCGGGCCCCCAGCGCGCCCCGATGCCCACGTGGTCGGGAGCAGCGGCTCAGAGCCCGGCCGCGGCTCCCCTCGGGGTTCCGGATATATTCACAGGGCTGGGAAAGGACTGCGCTCCCCCGCTTTACAGGCGAGGAAACGAGCACGACAGGGCGGGTCGTGGTCTTTGGGAGGCCCCGGCCTGGGCCCGGCCAGCTCGCGGTGTGGGTCTGCACTAGGTCCCGTTTCGAACGCCAAGCACAAGCCCCGCCTCGACCCCCCGAAGCTCCGGCCCCACCCCCCGGGGCGTCCCGCAGCCCCCAACCCCGTTACCTTTCCCGGTGCACGGCCTGACTCTGGAGCGCCGCTGGGGGGCGGACGAGCCGGAAGCACGTGGAGCACCCGCACGTGGAAGAGGCGCCGCAAGAAGGGAGGACCCGAGAAGTGAGGGCAGCTGCGGGAACGAGGCAGCCTCCAACGGCGGCGCGCAGACTCCGCCCCCTTTATGCCCTCGCTTCCGGGGATCTAGGAGAGGTGGAGGAGGCGCCCAGTGCCCTGGCGTGCGCATGCGGCCCGAGGAGAAACTCAGGAGCCTGTAGGGACCTAGCAGAGTCGCGGCGCTCTCTAGTGACGTCACTTACGCCTTCGCCAATAGAGAAGGGCGCCCAAAGCCAATTCCCGCGCATTGCGGCTGCGCAGAGCCGGAGCGGGGAAGCGTTCTCCTCTCCCTTTCCTTGCGCTCTCAGCTCGTATTTCCCGCCTTCCTTCGAAGTATTCTTGATCTCGTTTCTAACAGGAATGGCTTTCTCCTCTAGGGACGTGCCAGCTCCACGCCTTGACCTTTGCACTCGTGGTGCCCTCCGCCGGCCGGCACGCTCTCTCCCGGGCTCTGCCCCCAGACCGAGCCTCCCGCACGCGCTTCGTCCTAGCCCACGGCCCTAGGGGCTTCTCTCCCGGGATGTTCCCCAAGAGGCGGCCCGGGGTCTCCTCGGCCAGCGTGCCCCGCAGAACTCGGGTCTCTCCCCGCTCCCTTCCGTGGTCGGGCCCTCCTAAGAAGGCTTTCGTGTCGGGGGGGCGGCGGCGTTTTTTCCTGAGCTACGGGCACTTTGAGCATGGGTCTAATGACCCCAGTTGGGACTGGGTTGGCACTTGGAGCCAGTTCTCTGCGTAACCGAAATGCCCAGCGCCCTCCTGGGACTTTCCCGGGCACACCAGCCGGAAGGGACCTTCGCCCCTCTCCGTGCCAAGTCCGGATTCCGCCAGCGCTGGACTTCTGCCCCTTCTCCGCCGCTGGAGTGCTCACACGAGCCTGGGGCCGACTTGCATTTGCCTCTCCAGGCCGCGCGCGGGGGTTTTCATTTATCTTTAGAGCACGGGTCTACTTATTGCTCCTTCCTCTTCCTGGAAAGCCCTGAGAACAGCATCAAACCCCAGACAGCCTGGTTTAGAAAGGAAGTCCATCAGGCGCCGTCCTCCCACCCCAGTTGGTGTCTGCACTTCTCAGCAGGAACAATCTCTGTTAATGAACTCCAGAGAGATTCAACTTCAAAATACCGCCGTTGCCTGGTTCAGTGTATGTCTCTAAGCAACATTTTAGTATGCACAATGGGGACCTAAACAAACTTCAGAAGCTGATGATGGCTACTAAACCGTGCTGAGCACACTTAACCACAAGTTAGAACATTTGGGAAGATCTCTATGTTCTTTGAAGAAAAGAATTGGGATCTCAGGAAACAGCCCAGTCCTACCTTTAGCAACCAAGCTAAATAAACCACATGCTCCACAAAACAAGAGGACTCGATACTGCACCATCTACATAATACACCAATTCACTAGAAAATCAATAACTTGGGATGGGACATTCTTGCCACAAATTAAGCTAGCTAAGTTGTCTTTTCCTTTTGGTTGGTGAATGGATCACAGCTAAAGCTGGCAGCAGTTAGCAGGTGCATACTGACTTTGTCTAAGTGTGTAAAAAAGAAAAAAGTCCAGATTTGTAAATATTGAAACCAATTTCCACTAACTTAAATTTTCAATTATAAATATGCAAATTATGCTTCAGGATTCTTAAAAATTGATGGGTACAGAATACCTTAAAATCAAAATGGGCTTTATAAAGCATTTTCTTAGTCAAAATAGTCACCATCCACTCAAATATAGGCCTTTCCAGTTTGAGGGAATTTGGCAGACATCTTCATAGAGCTTTTCAAAAATAAAAATCATCACCATGCCACAATGAAGCATCTACACAGAATATTCATGCTTCATAATAATAGCACTGTTGTACAGCCCTTGAGATAAACGAGATGAAGATTAACCTCTTTAACTCAATAATTCAAACGGGTACATAAAAGAAAAAAAAAATTAGTGCAAAAGGTACACATCCCGAAGCAAAAAAGCTGCATGTGTATACATGAGTGCACGTGTATCTGGCAGGCACCAAAAGTCCTAGTACCTTCTCACTCTCTCTTCTAAGTGATCAATTTGGATTCTGGATCCTTGGACCTAGATGCCACTATTTCATCATGTTATATGACCTGAATCTTACTCATGAACAACACTGAGAAGGTAGCTTCTACATAGGAAGTGAGTTGTTTTCCACAGGATGTTCCTTATTGCCTAGTAAAATCCACTAATATTTATCGGCACTTACATAATATATGGTTGTGGTACATCCTTGCCAGCTATGATTTAATTAGGGGAGAAAACTGGCCAAAAAGCCTGTTGCTTATGTAAGTAAACACATGACCCTTCCAATAAGATGTACCACAACCAAAAATGAGAAAAGACAGGAACTTATTTTATTTTAAAATAAACATTGAAGACGCCCCCCACCCCTTTCAATCCCAGCCCCTTTACAAAACTTCTGAATGTGGAATGTTCTCAAGAGTCCTTCAATAGCCTATCATTTTAGTAGATTACAAGGTCAGCAAAAATCCAGTTTTCTAACAATGAGTGTTTTAAGAATGGTTTCAAAAATTAAAGTAACTGAATATCTACTTATCAAATTACTAAGCTGAAGGCTGAAAATAAAATCCAGTTTCTGGACTACAAATATCATTAACTTAGCAGCCTTTGCTTAATACATGGGATTAATTCAACATGAAGCCAAAGTAGGATGCAACGGCAAGCAGCAGAGAAGTCCATAGGCACCGTCGAAGTACAGCTAGCACTCCAACTGCACACACGAGATCCACCAACATGGTGTGAGAAAGGCTAAGTCACTACTGAACTGGGCCACCTCCAGAAAGCCTGTGGAATTATTCCTCATGTAACAGAAGAGATCACTATTGTGGGGAGACCAATACCTTGAGATGGAAAAATTTGAACTTCGTTCAAGAGAATGGGGGTAAAATGCAGGTACACATACCAAAAGCTATAGGAAAACTTCAGTGGAAAAGATGATGAGTGAAATTTCAGAGAGACAATGAACAATTGTATGATCTCAATCATGTATGTTAGCTGCTCAACACCAGTGTTCCAAGGATACAATTTTTATAAACATGTTTTATTTGTTTGAATTATACCATTAGAACTGAAACTGCTGGCTGTCATTTCCCTTAAAAGGGGAAATCGATCCAAACACATACTGGTGCTTTTCAAAAGATAGCAATTAAAAGGGTGGCAGCGGCAGGCATTTGATATCTTTTTCTTTTAAAAACCTCCAGGCTGCAGAAAGAGACATGTGACCAAAAGTGTTATGATTATCCATTAGAGATTTCCATCAGTACCTGTACCAATTATTTAGATGACAATACAGCAAGGTCAAGTATTAGTGACAGACAATGTGCATGTCATAAGGAATGATAAATATATAGTACCAATCCTTACAAAAGTCATTGCTATCAAAGAAACTGTTAAATGTGTTCCAAAAGGTATCTAAATACTTCACATTAAATACAGAAGCGGCCATCCAGATTACATCCCATATTTGTTGCGGATTTTTTTTTAAAGTGCCAATCAAAGCCCAATTTTGCATTTTGGCTTTGTCTTGTACAATATCAGCTGTTACAAAGCAATTTATATGTATATATTTTTTAACCACAGTAGTTTGGCCTGGTGATGAATAGTGCTGTAATCAAAGCTGGTAGTCAGCCTTATTTGTGGAATTAGGGACCCATGCATCTTTTAGTATGCATCTAATCGTTCATTGCTCCAATTTAAACCAGAAAAAGCTGTGAAATGCAGTCGCTCTGCCAAACCACACTCCACTCTTTCCATCTTCCTTTCATGGGAAATATTTTAGTTTTTGTCAATTACCATCAAAACAACTCTAGGGCTGATTTGCTGATTTTATCCAATGTCAAAAATGAGTCAATCTTGCTTTTTTTTTTTTTTTTCCAAGCCACTTCAATCAAATAACCTTGGAGATCTGATCACCCCAAAAGTGTGTGTGTTTTGCTTTGCTCCTAAGCAAGGGTGAGGAATCTGAGTATCATGTGCAAGGCTCAAGATGACGCTTAGGACAGAACATGCAGAGTAAAGATCGTTTCCTTCCATATCCAGGTAACATAAAGCTGACAACTCTAGTCCTGTCTTTATGGGGTGAAAACAGTCCCTTTACCAATGAGTTTCCTGAAAGGGAGAACAAATAGATAATAACTCTTCTGGTAACATGTTATGGGACACTGGCCAGTGTGTTTTTGGCGTTTAAACATAATCCTGTGAACCGGTTTAATTCACTTGTTGAGTGTTCATTGGTGGCATCCCTCGGTTGGGTCTTGGGGGTCCTCCGCGACCTGTAAGCAAAACAAAATAGGGGTTTAGGTCTCTCTCACACATTTGTACATCAATTTCTTCTTTAAGACAAAATTGTAAGGACAAAGACATGAACTGCCACGCCTAGAGCTAGAAAGCCCTTCTCCATGTAATGAGGATTCCTCTTTTAGACATTGCCCTATCCATGTTTATTACTTAAAGCTCTTCAGCTCCACTGATCCATTACTGATTATGCTCCACCAGAAAATTAAAAGAAGCAAATTCTTTCAAAATATAAACACCAAAAGGAGAAGATATCCCCTCTTAAGAAGAAAACATCACTTTACTTAAAGTAGGATTGTGTTTGCTTTACAACAAGGCTGCAAAATTTAGGTTACCGGCTACTACAACCAACACCAGGAATATTTTAAGTTCCCTTTAAATTATTTAGCTACTTAACTACTAGTTATTAAACACCCCAAAGCAGAGAAAAAGCAAATAATCCATTTGTAAATGTAATAAATATTCTGTGGCATACTCATCCAATGTGGCATGGGTAGCCTAGTAATTCTTAACTCAGCTCTTTCCAAAAAGCATTTTAGAACAGAACTGATTCAGATTCAGAAACTGTATCTTTTCTCCAAAGACTATCCCATCCCATTCTTCTGTACATGCTAGGCACATCTCAGTCAAACTGCAATACAATTACCTTCTTTCCCTTTTCCAAACTTACTCATTCTGGAATTCTCTAGACAGGATTGGTCAGGATTGTTCCAACTCTACCTGCTGACATTTTACCAATTCCATCTATACCCAAAGAGAGGACTGTAGAAATTGGGTGTGGATCATAACATAACATTTTGCTTGCATTTTGTTTTCTCATTTTTTTCCCTCTTTGATCTGATTTTTCTTGTTCAGCAAGATAATTGTATAAATATGTATACATATATTGAATTTAACATAGATTTTAACATGTATAACATGTATTGGATTACCTGCCATATAGGTAAGGGAATGGGGGAAAGGAGGGAAAACTGTGGAACACAAGGCTTTGCAAGGGTCAGTGTTGAAAAATTATCTGTGCACATGTTTTGAAAATAAAAAGCTTTAATTTAAGGGGAAAAAAAAGAAACTAATCATATAATAAATTCAATAAATGCAGAAAAGGCTTTTTGACAAAATACAGCAGCCATTCCTATTTAAAAACTCTAAAGAGCATAGGAATAAATAGATTTTTCCTTAAAAAATGGTAAGCAGCTTCTATCTAAAATCACAAGCAAGCATACATTGTAACGGGAAGAAGCTAGACACATTCCCAATAAGATCGGGGTAAAGCAGGGATACCCACTATAATCAGTAAAATTCTATTCTATGGTACTAGAAATGTTAGCTTTAGCAATAAGAGAAGACAAAGAAATTAAAAGAATTAAGAGGAGGTAATAAGGAGATAAAACTATCACTCTCTGTAGATGATATGATGGTATACTTAGAAAAACAATCAACAGCTTTAGCAAAGTTACAGAATATAAAATAAATCCTCACAGATCATCAAGCACCTCTATGTTACTAACAAAGCCCAGCAGAAAGAAATAGAGAAGAAATTCCACTTAAAATCACTATAAACAAAATAAAATATTTGGTATCTACCTGCCAAGACAAACCCAGGAATTATATGAACACAAGAAACAATTTTCCCACAAATAAAGTCAGATCTAAGCAATTGGAAAAATATCAATTGTTCCTAGGTAGACTGAGTTAATAAAGAAAATTCTACCAAAATTTTTCTACAAGTGCCATCTTACAGAGACAAAAAATTAATTAATTTGGAAGAACAAAAGGTCAAAACTATCAAAGGAATTATGAAAAAAGAAAATAAAAAAACCTGGCAAAGCATAGTGGTCTAGTAGTGCCAGACCTAAAACTCTATTAAAAAGCATCAACCATCAAAACCATTTGGTACTGACTATAAAAATTAGTCTTATAGCCTAAGACTGTAGACCAGTGAAATAGGTTAGAGATATACGTGACCCAATAATCAATGACTGTATAAATCTAGTGTTTGATAAATCCCAAAACTTCATCTTCTGGGATAAGAACTATTTGACAAAAATTGCTGGCAAACTGGAAAATAGTATGTCAGAAACTTAGCAGAAATCTTCATCTCATACTCCATACCAAAATAAGTACACAATTTAAGGAGATACTGTAAATCAAATTATAGTAAAAGCAAGGGACAGGTTATCAGATCTTTGGAGAAGGAATGAATTTATGAAGAACTAGAGAATATTATGAAATGCAAAACGAACAACTTTTTTACATTAAATTAAAAAGCTTTTGCACAAATAAAACAAACTGAAACAAGATTAAAAAGGAAGAACAAAGCTGAGAAAAAATCTTATAGGCAGTGTTTGTGATAAAGGTCTCATTTCTAAAATTTAAAAAGAACTGAGTCAAAATTATAAGAATACAAGTAATATCCCCCTTTATAAATGTTCAAAGAACATAAACACAATTTTCAGATGAAAAAATTAAAGCTATATATAATCATAAAAAATGTTCTAAATCACAATTAGAATAATGCAAATTAAAACAATTTTGAGGTGTCAACCCACACCTCTCAGGCTGACTAAAAGTGACAGGAAAAGATAATGATAATTATTGAAGAGGATGTGGGAAACCTGGGATACTATTGCACTGTTAGGATGTTGTGGAATGATCCTACCATTTTGGAGAGCAATTTGGAACTATGCACAAATAATTATCAAACTTTGATCAGCAGTGGGACTACTGGATCTGTATTCCAAGAAAATCATAAAAGAGGGAAAAAGGACCCATATGTGCAAAAATGTTTCTAGAAGCTCTCTTTGTGATGGCAAAGAATTGGAAAATAAGTAGATATCCATCAACTGAGGAATGGCCGAATAAGGTACGGCATATAAAAGTAATGGAATATTATTGTTCTATAAAAAACGACCAATAGGCTGATTTTAGAAAGGCCTGTAAAGAATTATATGAACTGATGCTGAGCAAAGCAAGAAGACAGAAAAACAGCAAGATTGCATGATGATCAACTATGATAGACTTGGTTCTTCTCAGCAGTTCAGTGATCCAAGGCAATCCCAAAAACCCTAGATGGAAAATGCCATTCTCATCCAAAAAAAGAAATATGGAGACTGAATGTAAATTAACACATCATGCTATGTTCATTTTCTTCCCTCCACTCATGATTTTTCCTTTTTATTGTTTTTTTTTTTTTTGTCTCCCAATATGATTCACAAAGAAATATGTTAAAAAAAAAAAAAAAAAGAGAATGTACATGTATAAAGAAAATAAAATTTCACCATGTAACTGAGAAAATAAAACATTTAAAAATAAAGTGGTATGTTTAATGTGAGAATCTATCCCTATAAAGTTAGGGCTAACTATGCTCAAGATTTGTACTACTAGTAGCTATTAAAACTGAGTTCTTTAAAAATAAATAATTATATTATCCTAAATGATTCTCAGAATTTTTATAAAACATACAGATAAAAGGGTAGTTCTGATCACAAATATGTAATTCCAAAGAATGTTAAACTACCTTGTGAGGAGAAACTAGGTAAGTTTATTAGATCATATACTTTTAAGTATAAAAAATGCTGTTATAAACAAAAAACAATTCTTCAATGGAGCTAAAGCTTACCAAATCTTGCTGAGGGTTATTAAAAAAATTTAAAGTGAGACACCATGGCCAATAAAAATCTGCAATATGCTGAGGGGAAAAAAATTGGTTATATGTTTGTCCTAAAATAGGAGAGTATTACTTATTTTTTGTCCCAGAACAGGGAAAGTATTAGTGTTGTGATAAACTCTACCTTGTTTAGGCCATTTCTGGTAAAAACTATAAACAAACTAAACTAGTTCAGAGGAAGGGCAAAAAAGGATGATAAAAAGACTAGAGAAAATATCACATTAGGACTGAAGGAGCTCAGCTGGAAAAGGGAAAATAGGATGGTAGTTAAGGTCTAGAAGGGTGATAACATAGAAAAGATGTATTCAATGTGGTCCTCAGAGGAAAAAAGATTCAAAAAGGTGATTTCTAGGTTAGTGAAGAAAAACTTCCTAACAAAGATGTATATCCAAAGTTGAGTTAATGGTTAAGAGAATATAGAAGAGGGATGTTGCTTATTCCAAGCTACTTGGATGGTCTGGCCTTTGAGATCTCTTTCAGGCTTAGAGTCTTTGACAAGTCTCTGGCCATCCCACTCCTGATTTAAGTGTATTTATTGAGTCCCTGATGCTCCGGGCTTTCTTTATGAATTAACATGGAAGAGATAAATAAAGAGAACCCAAGAACCATGATCCCACAGGAAAAAAAAGCATTTCACACTTTTTAAAAAATCCATTCTTAAAATCACTCGCTTTTAGAAAAATGAATTTTTGAACAATATATCAATTTGATTTAAAAAAGACAGAAGTGCCTTCAATATTACTGACTGAAAAACTGGGGAACAGCCAAAACAGAGAACAACTGAAGCACCAAAATGGCAAGCAGGGTACAAAGGTCAAGTGGGACTGGGGAAATTTAAAAAGAATCTGTTTGCTTCTGATTGACAAAGGAAAAGGGAAGCTTGAAGAACATGGGCCTCCATATACCCTAACAGTTCCAAAATGATAAAAGATCCTACAATGCACAGAAACACTATAGATTATAGAGTTGCTAAGGAATAAATTGTTTGGCTATAATGGAATGGGTGCCATTATAAATAAAAAGCTAGACTGTATGCTAATTTATCAAATCAAGTATTATAGAGATTAAGAACTACATAAATTTAGGTAATACATAGTCCCTGACCTTAGGAAGTCTTAAGAAAGATCATTTGGGGAGAGAGAGGAGAAGAAAGCTTAATAGAAGTGACACTAGAGTAGGGACACATTTGATTCTCCCCTCTACCTTTATTAAAATATGGTAATAATATTACTTCATTACTTTTGATTCCATACGATTCAAGCTTTAGTGGTATTACAATCTTAAGGCTATTTTAGGAAAACTTAACCATAGGTAAAAGATGGTTTCCATGAGAAAATATATTCCCAAGTTTCAAACCAACAAAGTATAAAGGAACTTTTGGCAACAGCTTGGTTTCAGTAAAAAGGACTCACCATATTATCTAAAGGATCTAAAGAGTTGGCAACATGACTTAAGGCATCTCACAGGGGTTCAAAGATCAAGAATAGCAACATTAAAAAAAAAAAAAATCACACAAAAAACAATTAAGTGACCATGTACATGTAAGTGACATTATGTACATTAAAATGCTCTTATAATATATAAGTTTTTAAAATTCCTCACACACACTTTTAAGAATTTAAAAAAAAATTATTTTTCACCAGGTTCTACTGAAAATGCATCATTAGCCAAAAAAAAAAAAAAACTGATTGGAAGGAAAGGAGAATGTTCAAGATTTGGATCCTTAAGTCACAGAATTTCCAAAATGAAGATCGGCTCACGGATGGGAAAAACAAAACCCTCTGACATGTGGTCATTTAGACTAAGTCTGACTACTTTGTGTAGAGAAGAATTTATCACTTGTTCCCTGGAAAAGGGACACTCTTCTGGATTATCCAAGTTTTCAATAATCCTCACTTTTCAACATTTTTGTTCCTGCAGGATATGTTGTCAAGCAGGGAATGAAGATCAGAGTTAATATATATGCACCAACCCAGATTCAATATGATGTCCTAGTTCTCATCCAAGTAGGCCACGTTATAATTATGAATAAGAGATTTCTTTCCAAATAGTTGGAAATAATCAATCAATAAACATTTATTAAATGATTACTATATGTGACACTACATTGTGCTAAGTGTTGATTATACCAAAATAAGGCAAAAAAAGATAGTCCCCTGCCCTCCAACATTACCCTTGTAGTCTTTCTTCTAGAACAATACCAGTTTCTTCAACCTATCTAGCACTCATGTAGCACAAAAACCTTTTTATAGTATTTGCATTAAACCATCCTTTTGCTTAAAGATTTCTAGAGGGAGAATTCACTATTTCCCCAGGTAGCATATATACCATTCACCCATTGCTCCAACTATAGCTATTAAAAATTATGCATGTAAAAATCTTTTTTTTTTTTTTTTTCCTACGCTATTATAATACACTTCTGTAGTTCATTCTTTAAAGAAATCCTTTGGTGAATCTTTTTATAAAATGTCACATTCCTATTTGAAACCAAATTTATCTATGCTATTCGAAAGCCTCATTTTATTCATCAGTACAATTAGAACAATTTATTTTCCTGCTCACTATTTTTTAAAAAGAAACAAACCAAATGAAAATATTTATGTGAAAACAGTTTACATATTATATAATGCTTGATTTGATAAATGAACATACCATCTAGCTTTTAAAACTTAATGTCACCCATTCCATTATAGCCAAACAATTTATTCCCTTGCAACTATGGGACTGAACTGACCCTATGGTAATCAGTTTTCTTATATTCAAAATAACCAGATGGGTTTTAATCTTGACAATCACTTATAAGTCAAATAAATCCCATGATCTTTTTATAATAACACAATTCTATCACCAATGAGGATGGATTTTATTTGGAAAACAAATTTAATTGCAGATAAGGAACAAAGTCTAGCAGAAAACTACTACTACAGTCTACTCTTCAAACATTCTAAAATTACCTCTTGGGGCTCCCCGTGGTCCACTCTGCCCAGAACCTCTCTTGAAGTTTTGTTGATATCCATCCTAAATATCAAAAACAAAACAAAACCCCCAAAATCCAAAACATGAAAATAAGCCAATATCTACTGATAAAACACTCAAAATGTAAGGCTAAAATCAAACACAGAAGTACAAGTCCATTTTCAAAAAAACACCTTTAAAGGAAAAAACAGGTTTCCTTTTTATTTTCAAGATTCATCTCCCCCTCAACCCTTTTAAAGTCTCTCCATTAAAAAAAAAAAAACACAAAAAACAGCTGAAAATGTTTCTTGTTTTTAACAAAAGAGGTTTACTAAGAGAAAGAACTTTTATTCAAACACATCTTTAAGGCTACATTTTACTTTGGTCTTAAGATCTTTTAGAAATTCATTGAAGAGACTAAATACTAAAAAGATGCAGAAATTGGTTCTCTATAACTAGTTCATTAACTGGTGGTGTTATGTTATAAAAAAAAAATATTATGTGTCAAAATAAACAGGTGTCTGCAATTGTTTTCTTTGCATTTAAAAAAAAATTACAATTTGTCTCTATAAATTACAAAACAGAAGGTATTTAGCATTATTTTCGTTTATATGTATCTAGCCTATCATTATTATAATTAATTTAGGTTTTCCTCACCCGCTGGTAATTGGAGTAGTCTCGTGGAGCACTGAACTGGGATTGCGTGTAGCCACTATTTGGAGTGTTAGAAAATGAAGGGCGGTAGCCATCATAGCCTCCTAAAAAAAAGATAAAAGGGGATATATTAACATTCAAAAGACAGTTTGAATATTTGTCCAAAGACTTATTAGAAAATGAGAAATGGAGACAGGGTATGGTAATGATTGATGATGAGACAATAATCTTCCTTTCACTAGCTCCCTCCATCTCTTTACCAGAAAAGGAAACTAGTTATTTTTAATTTCCTAATATTTTTGGTCTTCTGTTTCTAAGTGTGTATGTCAGTAATTTCACTATTGTTTTGAAATATATCTTTCAAATAGTGATCATTCATTCATACACTTGAGAGGGGAAAATTCTCTAAGATAAATATGGGGGCTATTAATGTGGTGCCAAAATTTGAAAGGATTTGGAATGTCAAAGAATCACATATTCAAAGTCTATGTATCAGATACTAGGATAGGTAATAGAGAGAAAACAGACAAACATAAACAATCCTTGTCCTCAAAAAGCTTACATTCTACCAAAGAAGGTCATATAGATACAAAGTACTTTTAGTGAGGAGGAACAAAGCAAGGTCTTATAGAAGTGCAGCCCAAGCTAAGATCTCAAGGAAATAGGAATGCTAAAAGGCAGAAGTAAAGAGGAACGCATTTCAGTCAGGAAATATATGAATTTCTTGTCTAAGGAGACTAGGAAATATATGCTAAAGCAGACTGTGGAAGGCTTTAAATAATAATAATAGATTTTCTACTAGTTATCAGGAAGCAACATGCCAGGCACAAGCTTTATCACTTTGGCATCTATGAATCAGAGAATAGATAGGGGAAAGACTGTGAGTGTGGGCAAGGAGACCAGTGATAAATATGATTCTTTGACATTTCAAATACTTTCTTACTGCAATAGTCAAGTGAAAAATTGATGATGTTTTGTCAGGAACTTAAAGACTTTTATTTATTTTATTAGTTAATAAAGAATCACTGAAAATAAATGACAACACAGTTAACCTATAATGGACTATTTGCAGTGCAGGGAAGTGGAAGAGAAAAATTTGGAACACAAGGTTTGGCAATGGTGAAAGTTAAAAACTATCTTTGCTTGTGTTTTGAAAATAAAAAGTTACTAATAAATTTATTTTTAAAAGAAAATAAATGACAAAATCAAACAGATGCATAAAGAGAGCTAGAGCACTTTAAGAGAAGGGAGTGACTCTTTTCTTTGGTCTCTGTACCCTGGTAACTACCATAGTGTTGAAAAGCAGGAGCTTTTTAAAATTTTTTTAAAAAAAGTTTTTAAAAAATCTTTGTTATTTGACTAAATAAAATACCTTCTAAAACCAATGAAATTTCTTGTAAACACAACTTATACCTGAGGGTACAAGGTTAAAAAAAAAAAAAAAAAATCTTCAAATAGTATAAAAATCCAATGTAAAAATTTAAGAAGTTCATTGGAACTCTTCTTTACCTCTAAATCCATTGGCAGGGCCCCTATATCCATTCATTAAGCCTCTAGTGCCACGAGATCCTCCACGTGACACTCCTCGGCTATTGTAATAGGGCTGACTACTTCGTGGAAATCCAGTGTTCTGTTGTGGAGGTTGCTGGTGGTTACCTGCCACCTGGTGAGACTGGTCCTGGGAACCATGGTAGGTACCAACCACTGAAATATAACACATAAACACACACAAGCCCATATGTAACTATAGTATATCCATTTACAAATATACACATAATTAATTATATAAGGGTATGATTAAATACAAGATGCTGCATTTATTTGGAATGCTATATTCTATAAAATATTTTGCACATAATTATCTAAGACTTTCACTATATGATATTAAGAACTGAAAAAAGTCTGGTCTAATGTGTACTAACATACAGTAGGAATTTATGGGATGGTTTTCCTAAACTAAAAATCTTCAACCCCACATTTTAACACTTCCATTAGGACGAGTCCACACTGCCACTTTAAAGTTAATCACATTGAAACTTTTTCGTTAGAACAAGTGAAAATACAAAGACATATTCACTAGGTCTGTCTTTCTGCAAGTAACAGAAATAAATCTAAGAACTAATGATTTCACCTCAAGTTCTTTGAAATGTTCTTGATATGGTTTCAACATTGTGCTTGGTATAATTTGATATCTTTCAAAATAAGCCATAGTGAGTTAGATATGTTCAAACTTATTAGAATAAGTTTATTAAGGCACAAAGGCAAATAATTTATCATTACCATTCTTGTTCTACAGTAAAAGTTCAGTTTTTTTTTCCCCATAGATCCCTCTCGGGGCATTTTGGCAGTACTTATGGATCCTTTTTGAAATAAATGCTTTTAAGATACATTAAATAACCAATGATATTGAGATAAAAATTTGATACCTCCCCTGAAATCCAACTTCAAAATCTGTCTAGAGAAAATAGGAGTCCTTGGGACCCCAGAAAGCCCAATTCTAGACTACTGACATAAAATGACAAAGCAAAACGATATTTCATATCTAGTAGAACAGATATAATAAAGTAAGGAGAACTCAGCATTTAAAATTAACTCAACTTTTGTAAACAGAATATACCCAATATAATACTTCTTTAGTGCAATGCTAATTCACGATTTCAAAGATTAGGTAGAAATGGCCATAAAACTCTTACAACCACAAAGATTTTAGATTGCAAAAATAGTCCAGTAACATGCCTCATATCCTAGCATTACCCATCAGTAAAACCTGGTATCTTTTTATACTTGTTTCTAAGGGCAAGGATTTACTTTTGTTGATCCTTAATATTTTGCATACACAGTGTCTTATGGAATAGTAAAGGCTATTTATCATGCACAAAATAAATCTGCAAAGATAAGAGGCATTTGGAGGTACATATCAGGTATACTCACATTATCCAAAATCCCAAAGTTGCCAGGAAGTCTCTATAATTATTTAGTCTGCCTAGAAACATTCTTGAATGCCCACAAGTGATTTCCAACCCTATGATATACTAATGATCAATTCTACAATGTTAAAATGAATGCCACGGGGGGGGGGGGGGGGGGGGGCCCCCCCCGCAGTGGATAGAACACCACTGCTAAAGTCAGGAGAACCGGAGTTCAAATCTACTTTCAGACACTTAACACATCCTAGCTGTGTGATCCTAGGCAAATCACTTAATCCCAATTGCCTCAGGGAAAAAAAAAAAAGCCACAAGCAGAGATCCATTTTCCAATGGCCTTTTAAAATTTATTTTTTAAAGATACATCACTTTAGGTTTCTTTTCTAATACGTCACAAATTGCATGAGAATGAATCAACATCTCATTGCTGCTTCATTCGAGAAATTCCCCACCTTGATTATTTTTGGTAAATTTCAATATGGTATACAACTATCAGTAAATCCCACATGACCTTTCTACATCTCAAAAATCACATTTCTGTTGGCCTCTGATCAACCAGTTAAAAAAAGTAATTGCCAGTCTTGGTTTATTAAAACAACAACAACCCCCCCCCCCCACATTATGTAAAGATATATATATATACAACTTGACTGTAATTGTACCTTCAGCATAGAATTTTATTGCTTTTGGTACAAGTACTCATAGAGAGTAATGAAAAGATAAGGAATCTTTAAAAATAAATCTTGGACTTCAGATACCATTTAAAGCTGAATACATAACACAAATAAAACCAATAAGCCACTACTATTTTAATTTTGGCTCAGTCATTTTAACTCTGAACTCTGAAGCCACCAATGCTTCATTACATTCATGACTGTATTAGGCCCTTTTATTTAATATAACTAACAGTTATATTATACTGCATATTAAGATGTAAATGTGGAAAATGATCAGTTCAGAAATTCCACAAATAAGAAAATTAAAACCAAAGACCAAGGATTCAGAGTAAGAAAAGACTTCAGAAATGATCCCCTTGACTAATTCTCTTATTTTACATACTAGGGATTCAAATGAACACAAGAGGTAAATTGAATGGCCTAGGGACAGGAATAGTTAATTAGTAACAATCTCCTTGCCTTGTGCTATTTCCATTACACCATGAGAGGTGAGTACAATACCATACTGATAGATTAATTATGGCCAGCAGGTATTGTCTGGAAATAGATCACCATAAAAAGATTTGCTAGTTATGACCAAATTAACTGATGTGACCATTTTTCATTATTTTATACCAACTACAAAATTTTGTATCCAAATTGCCCAACCTGTTTGGACATGTTTTATGTAAAGATCCCACCAAAATAGATTAGTGCCTGCCTAAGAAAAGACTTTTGAATCCATGGGGATGGAATTGATTTGTGAAAATCATGGAATGCTTGAAATGATCCTTAAAATTCTGTTGTTGGACATAGTTATATTTTGAAAGATAAGTCTCACAGAAAGCTTTCAGTTTCTTTAAAGCATCTGATTATTGCCACATGAATGTTCACAGGCTCTAACTGAACAGACCCCAACCTCTATCTGGATTAGAGTGACTGGAATTAGAGAATTATTTAGAGACTGTTGTAGGACTTACCATTTACAGTCCATTTATCATCTCTACCCCAAACCTTTTCCCCATAAATAATTTGGATTAATGCTTTATTATGGCAAAAATAAACTGATTTAACTCTAAATCAACTTAGATAATATGGCAGATATGTCAGTATGTCAGTATGTTTCCCATGAATTTCAATAAATATCGCCTTTCTAGCATATTATTTCATTTAAATAAGTAAATGCTACAGATTTCCTACCTTTTCTCAAAATTTTCAGATATAAAAGAGCTATTCAAAATATCATAAGCAAAAGACAACTGATTTCTACAATTAGTGCAATGCTTAGTCCTAAAATCACTTTTTAATGTATCAGAAGTACTTCTTTCTGTAAACAGTCTTGGTATCACCCAAAAACTACCTAGGAAAGAATTTAATTGAAACATGATGTTTACCTACCGGCCTGAAGCTGCTCTTGTTGAAGTTCTGTTTGTTCTACTTGGTGAGGCTGATTGGAAAAGCTCTGGTTGTAACTAGCCTGGTACTGATTTTGTTGCTTTAAAGTTTCTGGCTCATTAACAGGAGGAACAGGGGCATTCATATTGAATACCTATAAGATAAGAAAAAAAAATCATTAATATATCATTTAGCAGCCAATTACCAAATTCCAAATCTGATTTTTAAATCAAATATAAAAGTTTTAGAAACAAGATGTACTATAAAACTCATAAAAGCCTGAGTATCTAGAATATGGTCTCTTGCCTACCGTTTGCATGGATTGGAATGGAGCTGCATTGACATTGATGCCACTGCTATGTAAAGGTTTGCTTGATCCAGCTGGGAACACCTGGGGCTGAGAGGCAGCAGGAAGGGGTGAGGATGCCGGAGCCTGGTCTGCAGTCAGTGATATTGCAGCCTAAAAAAATTTGCACAAAATGTGTCAGTGTACTCCTGCTTGACAATGGATTATTTCTTTATATGTACCTTTTATACAGTAAGATTAATCTAGAACAAAACTACTCATTTGCTCTAAAGTGCTTTTCTACTTTAAACAGTAATGTCTTCTGCATAATGATCTCTATGTATTTATGTTCTATGTCTTCATTCTGTAAACAGCAAGACTACCTGAATCTGGTCAATTGATTCCTTCTGAGGTCGCTGGTCTCCAGCGTGAGAAGGCTGGTACATAGGCTGGGATGTTGTGTATCCCTCGCTAGTCGAAGAAACCAAAGGTACCTAGGAGAGTAAATCATTAATTTCATTCAAGGTCACTTATGAAATAAGGGGGAAAAAAAATCAGTGCTCTACAATGGAAGGACTTAAAGAGCCCTTTTCCTTATCAAAGAGCAGAAAAATCTCTTTTGGCAAATGAGCACAAAACTACTACAGAGGTCTGAGGACCATAGAGGGACCCTGCCCTTTTGCCTAACAGCTGAAGCCTCCTAGGGGGGGTGGCCCCCCTCATTAGAGTGTTCTTCAAAGGCTTTATTTGTATCCCAAGGGTAGTACACAAAAGCAAATGCCTAATAAGTTCTCTATTCATTCAAAAAGAACTGATGAGAGTTAACTTTATAAGCAGTAATGTTACAATTAACATGAAGATAAAGGCTTTAAGAGCATATGTATAAAGTGTACATGTGTGTATGTACATACACATACACACACATATACACAGAGTATATGTGTGTAAAAAAGTTCTTGGGTTGGATTTAACTCCTTTGTTTTAATTTGTGCTTCACAGAGTCACAATTCTTTAAAGTTAATATAATGTCTGCTATACAAAGCCTAAAATTAAGAAATTGACCTTGTGAAATTCATTTGGTAAAACTTTCTTTGAATATATTTTTCTTCTATCCCTCAACTACACACACACAGGGATAAAAGTTATCTAAAAAATACAAATTAACACTAATCAAAGTACAGGTGTTCTCAATCACTAAGGTGAAAAAATGACTTTCTACCAGTTCACCCCTATGAGAGGCCAAAACTCCTGCCGGTAACAAAGCTTTCTAAGGAACCTACAACTCTAAATCTATGACTCTAGGATCACTTGAAATGTATGGGTGTGGGGAGAAAAAAAATCAAAATAGACAATTACCCTCACCTGCGTAGCTTCTGGCTGTACAGGAACTGGATTAGGCTGAGCAAGTCTAGATTCAGTGTGAACTGCAATTTGACAAAAAACTGATAGTTGATATGTTGTCATTTCCAAACAATTCCAAATAGCTACATTTTTATTATTCTATTACAAGGCTAGTCCCTTTTATAATCATCATAGTAGTATATTAAAAAAAAAAAAAAAGCATGACTAAGATCAAATATGATCCCTTGAAAAAAATTAAATGATCTTAATTGGAGAACACTAAATTTTAGTAATCAAATTTATATAAACATATACATAAAATATGTAATTTATTATGCTGAAACATTGCAAAGATTGAGACTAAAAGTCAAAACTTAGAGATACTGCCAACAGACAATACCAAAAATCATGTTTCTTTGGCTAAGCACACAAAAATCAGAGATTTGGAGGGATATTATGGCTAAAGATCATATACATTTTTTAAAAATTAGAAAAAGTTTTAAGTTTAGCATCTTGTGATTTTTGTTACTGATGGTGATAAGAGGAGGGAGAGCAGGATGCACCCAAATAGCCCTTCTGCCTAAGACTTAAACCAAAGGTTTTGGAATCTACAGCCATTTCCTTCACAATTTCTTTCTTTTTTTTTTCTTTTCTGAGGCTGGGGTTAAGTGACTTGCCCAGGGTCATACAGCTAGGAAGTGTTAAGTGTCTGAGACTAAATTTGAACTCGAGTCCTCCTGATTCAAGATTGGTGCTCTATCCACTGTGCCACCTAGCTTCCCCACCCCTTCACAATTTATCATCAGCAGAAATTTATGAAAATAATTTTGTTCCAAATGCATATGTATATATAAAAATACTAACTTCAATATGTGTAAACTGTATACATATAATTAACAGCTAATCAATCCAACAGCTCTCCATTCTAACAGAAGCAAAAAACTTTTGACAATGCACATTAAATACACTTTTGTGGAGTGCTCTCTCAGGCTCTGAAGGTAGGAAGATGCTCTGGCTTTTAGATCAGAGGGCCACAATTCAAATTCTGACTGTTTCATTTGATCCCCCTATTATGACTTTAGCTTCTATCTCTCCACAGCTGTGGGCCTGCTTCCTTTGAAAGATAAGTGAAGGAACAGCTAGACTGCATAGTGGATAGAGCCCTGGCCCCGAACTCAGGAGGTCCTGAGTTCAAACTCAAGACTCAAACACTTAATACTTCCTAGCTTGTATGACCCTGGGCAAGTCACAAAAAAAAAAAAAAAAAAAAAAAAAAAAAAAAGATGAATGAGCTAGGAGAGACCACCTAGAAGTTCTCTCCTAGGTCATACATTTATGGTCCTTTGAGTAGCTCAAAAGCAAGACTCTCAGGATACAACACCACTCATGGTAATTATTTTTATCAAACTTAATGAGAAAGTCATATAGTATTTTTCAAATAGAACTGTAATAGTGAAAAATCAGCCTTGGATACTTTTTAACAGATTCAAGTTTACATCTTCTAAAGCTGGTATAGGTGGACAAAAGAACTACAAAATGCTGATTTGAAAAGGGTTTTTATTTCCTTAAGAGTTTCTAATTACCTACTGTGTCTGGTTTTTTGTTTGTTTGTTTTTATTTTTATCAAGGTTT
This sequence comes from Sminthopsis crassicaudata, assembly GCF_048593235.1. Lineage (NCBI taxonomy): Eukaryota > Metazoa > Chordata > Mammalia > Dasyuromorphia > Dasyuridae > Sminthopsis > Sminthopsis crassicaudata. The sequence continues at coordinate 223,124,051 of NC_133622.1, read as the reverse complement.
AAGTTTGTGAAGCACTGAACCATTTATTAAATGAATATAATAGAAGTATACAAAATTCCATTATCTATAATCTATCACAGTTCCTACATATTTTATATGCAATCTTTTCTTCACTTATTTCTAATGCCCCTCTCCCCCTCCCCCCCCCCGAATAATTCTAAAGACATCAAGGCATCCAAAAGAAGCCTAAGAAAGAATTCATTTCATTCAACAGATAATGCCTATGTTGCTGCAGGATGTTTGGCACTAACAGATTGGTTCTTGCTTTCTTCTTCACATTTTCCTTCTTCCACATTATTTCATGTTTAAATTTCTCCAGATTGTTTACTATGTTTAGAGAAAAAGTTCCAATATATGTGTGTATGGGAAGAAGGGGAGACCCTGGACCCTTTCAGGGTATCCATGAGTCAAATTTATATCACAATAAAATGCAGATTTTATTTCTAATACACATTAGATATCTATAGAAATACAAAACTAATTCTGTCCTCAATAATTAAAAGACTGCAAAGGGGTTCCAAGACCAACAAATTTGAGAACCACCGCTTTAGAAGAAAGTTTCCTTTATTTTAATATGAGCTTTGATTTCCCCTTACTACCCCAGCACCTCCTACTTCCCTCAAAATTCTAAAAAAATCTCATAAAAATGGAAGTGATAAGCTTGGTATCAGGAAGCTGTGAGTAGTTCAAATATCAATTCTGACACATTGACTATTCAACCTTCCATAATTCATAGCCTCTAAGGTTTCTGGGGCAATTAATAATAGGTAACATTTTAATAACAAAGTAATGTTTCCAAAGAATTTACAAATATTATCTTATCTTTGGTTCTAATAGCAGCCCCAGTGTTATCATCATCACTCATCTGGGAGTGTAAGGTCTGCCTCTGTCTCTCTGTTCCTCCCTCTCACACATTTGACATGAAGAAGAGATTCCCAAAGCAGGTTGCTGTCACCCACCTGGAGGACAGACAAGCTGAGGCATGTCCATGTTCTGGGACGGATTCATAGGCTGTGCAGACACAATCGCAGGATCAAGTGTCTGACTTTCAAAGTCCAGCATGGAATCCTGCACCAAGAAAAATCACAAATGAGAGAGCAACAGTGGTGACCTCTGGAGGCCTGGGGACTGGAGCCTGGGGTTCTTTAGAGTCTGACTACACCCAGGCTCAAGGCCTAATGCAACTCCCAGACACTAGAAGACTGAGGGACAGGCCTGCATAACCCAATGCAGTTAGTTTCTTTACCATTCTTGATTGATAAAATCACAGCTCTGGACCCAAGAATCACATCCAGAATAAGATTGTACTCTGCATACAGAAAGAGGCAACCAGGATGGGTTAAGATCCAGAAATCATGTTTTGATTAATAAGAAGTAAAGATATTAAGAAATAAGAAAGGAATTGGGAGGAGTTTCCAGAATATAAAACCGTAATTCAATAACCAAATATAATTATCCTAATTCAAAAGAAGTTTTCTGTTCACCCACCTGTATGAAATTGTACGGCCCCTGCATTTGTGCCATGAGGTCCTGTACTCTCTGCCTTCTCACCAGAGGATCGGCCTGAGCCACAGGAGCCAAGGAGTGGGCCTCTGGCACAGAGGGGGATGCGGCCGGCGGCTGTTGCTGAAGTGAGTTTACCACCTTAGGGAAAAAGGGAGGAGGGGCAGGAGTAATAAAATCATTAAACAGGGAGCTATAAAGCAGCTAGAAGTAAAGTAACAATTTAGTGTTATAAATCACTATGCTTTAATGTGGATACTATTCAAATGTTATTTTGTTTCCCAGATCTCCAGGAGCTCTGATGTTGGCATCAGAGATGATTATAATTTCCAGTGAGATCAAAACTAATTTACATCTTCTTCTCTGATGAAGCCGCCTTCCACGTCCTTCCATTAATACAGCCCGAGGAGTTCAGTGACATGGAAGCCTTCCTCTCTACCCCCTGATGTTATGCAGAAACCAAGGAGAATGAGGAGCATCCATTAGTTATGCCTTCATTTCCCAATATGACCCTTCTAGCTCCTTCTGGTCAATCTCTCTTGTTCCCTTTGTACAATACTCCATGGTTAACATGCTCATGTCTCTTTATGCCTGTGGAGCCCCATTGTGTCTGAGTGACCCAAACTACACAGTTTTTGGTAAAGTATGGAATTCTAGGACTCAGGACCCAAAAAAGTACCAGAAGAGTTATCATTAAGAAGATGGACCTTTGTTTCACATTTGTTTGAAATTTAAGATCATGAAAAGCACTATACAATTTCTCAAAGTTGACTCCACCTATGCCTCTATTCAATACTGAACCCAGTTCGTTGTACAGCCAACATCTATTCAAAAAACATACTAAGGATGGTTTCATCATCCAACCATGTATCCTATTCTGGAAAACAGATTTGTCTCACCCTTTCCTATGCTATGGAAGGACAGCAGGTCCTCCTCCCTCCTAAAAGCACAAATTTCATTTTCTAATTTAATAGCAGAGAGCTATCTAACTTACATATCTGTAATACAATTATTACAAATGCACTTAAACAATGCAGTAATTACTACTATATTCCAAGTATAACATGCCAGGATGTTTAAATATCAAAAAAAAAGGTACATAATCATTTATTTTAGACTCTAGATAGATAACTTTCTTGCTTCATTATCTGTGCTTAATTGAATGACCTTGATTATTAAATTGTTACCCACTTATCTGGTTTTTCCTTATACGTAAAATAGCAATATTAATTAGTCATCATGATGGACAAAACCTTCCCCCAAAAGGACAGAATCTAGACCACTATATGTAGATGCCTTAAATTATCATCTTTTACATTATGACTGCTTACTCTCCTAACAAGGGAAAGTGCATCTTTATGAAAACATGAAAAATGAAAAAGATGAATATTTTTTCTAACAAGTTCTTTGGTTTCTTCACTGCCATACTTTGCTTTCCCAATCAACAAGCATTTATTAATCCCCTCCCAATGCTGAGCTCTCTGCACTTTACCATAGACACAAAGACTTAGAAAACAAAGCTGTCTCTGCCTTCAAAAAACTTACATTCCCTTTATATGAAAGATCCAATCAAATATTATGTAGAAGGATAGTCAAGTCAAAAACCCAGAGGAAAGTCAGAAAAATGTGTGACCAAAAGAGACACGCTATCCACATTGGTAATCGGAGAACCTGCACGTTCCACTAAGCATCCATGTCATGTCACAGTCCCCTAGCATGGATGGGTCTCATTCTGTCCACTTGGAAAGAAATGATCTAGACTGAGATCATAGATACAAGGAAGTTCTGTGAGAAGAAGAGGCTTTATCTCTTTGTCTAAGAGGGCCCTTATGAAGACTGAGATCATGGTCAGCTAAGCCTTTAAGAGCCTAAGTAACTGTTACCGGAATCATTTCAGGGGCCTAAAAAGTTACCACAGAACCAAGCTTTTCTGTTTCCTATGAATGCCATGTTTCATACCTACCATTTCCCATTATTTCTTCTTTAACTTCCTGCTATCTGGTTTCCATCCTTACTAACTAACTTACTAAATACAATACATTGGGGTGAGAGGATGGGGTAAGAGAGAAACAACCAAACATGACAATCATTCAAAAATAAAATAACTTGATTAACAATACAGACCCAAAGAATTCACTATAATAAATTCCATTAAGTATTTTAGCAAAAATTCTATTTTCCCAACCTGAATGATGTGGAGATCAAAGAAAGCTGGCCCATCATCTACTTTTAAATTAATAAATTTTAAAAATGCTTTGAGCCAAAAGAGCAAAAATATCCCACCCATGACCCCCCCCTTTTTTCTTTTTTGGCATTTTTGATACGCACAGTTTTAACAAATAAATTTGCAAATTGTAGAGCATCCCCCTGAGGGTGTTTTAGATGCAAAGATTGAAGGGAAAATAGAGGGTAACTGCTACTTGGTAGAAACAGTCTGCACATAAGGAATGACTAGAAAGAAGCATTTGCTGGAAACAAAAGATTTTTTTAAACTGCTACCAAGGAAAACATTTCATCCCCTACACCTCTCTTCTTAATGGTATTTATTAAAATAGAATCTTAATTGTGTCAATTACTTTGTTGTCAGTCCTCTACAATATTGTGAAAATAATTCTAAAAGTTAAGAAATACTCATCTTCCCCATAAGATCAAATTCACACCTTGCCTAGAACATCTGGTTGCCCCTTTCTTTTCTTTTTACAAGCCCAGATTTTAGGATAATTCAGAGTAACTGGGCAAAATTAAATATCCATCAATGAGGATTTAACAGCCATTAAACTTACAAATCAATTTCCAACACAGACATTTTCTTACCTCAACTGTTTCAACTGTCCATTCATCTACCTGTTCCTTTTCACTGTTGCTGAACTGAGTCTCTGCCATAAACTGTCTATTTACATACTGGGGAAAAAAAAGGCATGTTGAGCATTTTTTTTAAAGAAGAACCACCACAAACAACATTCAAATAAAAACTATACCTCTGTTGACTCAACTTCATTTTGTTCAGCGTATTCTTCTGCTGGCTCAACTTCTAGAAGAAAACAACAAAAAAACCCATTTAAGAATATATTTTACTTCAAGTTAAAAACTCCACATAATAAATTCAGGTACAAAAAAAGAACTAGAATATCAAATAGTTTAGGCATATTTCCCAAAATTAAGGTGTTTTGTTGTTTTTTTTAATTCAGTTTTTCATTATTATATTCTTTAAAGAGGAATTATACTTACCTGACCTTCAAGTTATTATCTTATAAAATTTCTATCATCAATTCAATTAAGTTAGAACTAAAAATCCGGTAAATTGTGATGCAGAAAACGACTATCTATTAAAGAGCATATGGCTCATCTCACTTTGTGTTATATAATTTTCATTGACCCAACAGCAATGGGGCAATTAGTATCATGAAAACAAGATTATAAATTCAGAACTGACTAGAAGAAACAGAAAAAAACATTATTTGGAGAAAAAAAAATGAAGATCCAGAGAAGGGAAAAGTACTTGCCCCAGATCTAACAGCTCAAGGTAACTAGCAGAAGCAAAAGAGATATGCATCTGTGTCTCCCACCTTCCAAGCCAATCCTCCTTGTACCACATCCTACCTTTCATCCACCATCATGTTTCCTAATTTCATAATTATTATAACCAATACCACTATTCCATATTTACCCTCAAAAAACAATTTCATAAATATAGAACAGTGAAAAGTTGAGAAAAGAAGGGGCCAGACCACTGTTTGAGTAAATGGAAACCTTAATGAGATAGAATGATCTGGCAACCCTCTACCCCCAAAGTGAATATAGGCACAGAAAGAGGAAGACAACAAATACTCTAATCATATTATGTTTTCAATAGACCTCAACCTTGGCACAACACCCTACAAAGGATATAAATATTAAGCATTAAGTTCAAGAGAGTGACCATCAAGCAATTCAAAGAGAAAGAGGAAGTAAAACAAAGGTATCTTTTATCCCCAGAAGATAAGATGGTGTGGGTAAACAACATAGTAGGTATGTTCAAATACTCAAAAGTTCTGCCAAAGACAAATAATTAAGACCTCATTCTGTCTGGCCCAAGAGCAGACCAAGAACGATGGGTAGAAGCTGATGAAGGACAAATTTTGACTTGCAATAATTAAAAGCTTCCCATTAATTTTAACAATCTAAAAATAAGTTAGAGAAAATTTCTATTCAAGCACAATGAGTTGAAATATAAAACATCCAACCACAATTCCAAAGAACCAGCCTGGACCATAGGATACTCTGCTACTGAGGAAGGATGGACTAAGAATGTAGAACAAGACATATACTTTAGGACATGTTCAACAACACATTGTTGTTATAAGAATTTTTCTTTTCTTAATGGAGGGAGAAGATATGGGCAGAATTCGCTGGGAAAAAATAGTTAATTTTTTTTTTTTTTCTTTTTTGAGGCTGGGGTTAAGTGACTTGCCCAGCATCACACAGCTAGGAAGTGTTAAGTGTCTGAGACCAGATTTGAACTCGGGTACTCCTGAATTCAGGGCTGGTGCTCTATCCACTGCGCCATCTAGCTGTCCCGCTAATTTTTTTTTTTTAAAGAATAAAAAGGATATGATTTGAATTAGATTGCCTTTTGAGTTCACTTCAAATTCTTAAGTAGCTATTATTTTAAATACTACCATCAAAACATTACTGGTTTGGACCAATGCCATACAGATTATAATTACTATTTTCAATATTAGAGTTATGCTAGCATTGTAGTAAGGTCTTTACCTTATCCTAGCACCATATATTCCTCAAGATAGCTTAAGAACATTGAATAACAACTCTGTTGCTTTAACTGGTCCAAATTTAAGAGCAATCTGGAATTATGCTTTTAAAAAGTTACAAGTATATTTTATACCCGCTGACCTAGAAATCCAACTTCTATGTATATTTTCCAAGAAGGTCAAAGACATATGGGTTCCATATGCATACCAGCGCTTTTTGGGAATGGCAAAAAACTTGAAAGAATAAAAATCAAAACAATTAGAATGACCAAGCTTAGATATAGAGGAAAAAAATCACGGTTAGACTCCCAAAGTAGGATTATGGGTTGCTTCTTATTGTGCCCTGTTCTTCATCAAAAATCAGTATTCTGGGGAATGAGGTCCAGAGAATTCTAAAAGGAGTTAGAAAGCGGGTGGAATAAAAGCATTTCTTGGAAAGGGGAAAGTATATCAGTGAAATACAAGGATGGAAATGGCAGATTAATTTAAATCCCTTTTTTCCCCCCTAAACTAGAAAAGGGAAGGGTTAAATTAAAGAGGAAAAGAACAAAAGCAATAAATTTCTGGAGCTTGGAATACTAAGATAAAGGAAAAGAGAGGGAGTAAAAGAAGGAAGTAATATTAATATAACCAAACAATTGCCTCCTTGGGTAACAGCTGAGAAATTTCTGCCTTGAGGTACCATTCTAATAACAAATTCCACGCTCCCCCTCTACTTGCATTTCTACACAGATGCTGTCTTTCTCTACTAGAAAGGAAACTCCTTGAAAGCAGGGAATTTGTCTTATTACTTGCTTCTATTTTTATCCTAGAACTCAGGAGAACTCACACAGTAATCCCTTAGTAACTTTTATCTAACTTAAAAAGTAGTAAATTTATATTATACTAGTACTTAAAAGGCCCTTTTAAAAAAAAATAAAGGGATAACACAAATGGATAATTAAATGCATGGATCTAAACAATCAATAATTAACAACCATTAATTGAAACAACCCTTCTCAACTATAATGAAAATAAAATAATTCTTATGTACTTACCAGCTTCTGCTGCTTGGTCTTCCCCTGTTGGAAGAGCAGCTGTCTCTTCTTCCTCACACAAGCCATTTTGGTGGTTGTGAGTGCTATCAAAGTAACTGGTCTGAAAAATGCGTTCAACCAGCTCTTTTAGGACTTTGTCTAAGAGAAACACAGAGCAAAAATAAATCCCAATAAAATCCTTTTATTTCAAAAAGTCATTCTGACATTCTGCTAAAGACTATCTTGATATTAAGCGTTAACAACTACCCGATTCTTTCAAGTTTACAAAACATTTTAGATACATTTTTATTTAATAGTCACAGTAGCCAGGTGAAGGAGATAACAGACATCACCTTTGATTTTAAAGATAAATGGGCTCAACTGTAACCTTGCCCAAAGTTACAAAGCTAGCAAGCTAAAGGCAATAGCCTACTCACATCTGATCTGGTTAGATCAAACCCTGCTATTTTTCTTCCCTTTTTTTGCTTCTTCCTTTAGATCAAACTTAATTGTCCCTTCTCTGAGCACAATCAATTGTTTGTGAAAAATGAAATGGCAAATGAAAGGCTAAGGTGGGCATCTTTATCATGCTACCATTTTAAAATGGCCCAGTATGTCCACTCCTTACCATAAATAGCTTAAAGCTGCACTCACCCCTAGCTATAGTTCTCCTGAAACACAATTGTCAGATGTTACAAAGCTTATCTCAATCTTGTTTGAAGATCAAGATAACTTTTTAGAAGAGATTTTAACTTATAAGAATTGACCTCTCAAAAGTAATACAAAAGTTGAGTGAATGACTAAATTATTTCACACTCATACTCATTAATTTACAGAATGAACTAATAGCTCAGAGTTATGTTACATAAAGTTCGCTGTGCCTTTTAATATAAGTCCATTAGAAGAGTTTACAAATATTAGTAATATTACATTTTATAGATGAGAACACTGAGGTAAATGGGTGAAGTGACTTGCCTAATGTGCTACAACTACTGAATGTCAGAAGCAGAACACAAATTCTAGTTCTTCTAATTCTCACTCCTAACTTCTAGGATGTTACTCCAGCATATTATGGAGACAAAGATTCCCTTTGACCAGTTTTCATGTAAATAAGGACAACTTATCCTTTATTAAAACACTACATATTTACATATTTAACAAGAAAATGCCAAATACCATAAAAAATGTACAAGGTACAATCTTGGTTTGAAAGTTTCAAACCAATTTACTTCCAGATCTTTCCACATCATTTCAAGCATATCAAAAAAAGGAGGATCAAATTTAATTCTTTCAACCAGAATCTAAAAATTCACTGTTAGGCTATCAATTTCATAATACACAAGCCTAATACAAGTCCAAGAATACTTCTGAAACATTATGTAAGATTCTGAAAAACCAGGATAGAAAAGACCTTATTTTGGGAGTTAAGAAACAAACAAAAGAATTCACAAAGCCAAAAGTAATCAGCAGAGTTTTTAAGCAGTGTTCTATTGTAGATATCAATTAGGATGTTTTAAAAAATGTAAATCACTGCAAAGCTAATAACCTAATGTTTTATACCATGTGGCTCAGGGTGATTCAGCAATTTCCTAAGACTGACTCAGGTCACAATCTTCTTTGGTTTTTCTTGCACAACACAGAATTATTTCCTATATCTCAGGAAAAACCCTGACTTGTGTTTGGTTAAGTGGCCTTTTTACAAGGCTGACCTAATTTCATTTACTAAATATAACAAAAGACTAAACAACAAATACAATAGACTACTGACCCAGGAGCAGCCCAGGAAAGAGTAACATATAGTAGAACTGGGCCAGCAGTTTGGCAGTCACAAGCCTGAATGTATTTAACTGCTCTTCACTTAAATTTTAACTGATATTGGTATACTCCTAATTCTCATATCAATGGAAGAATGTATCTAGTGATTATTCATGAACATTTCAAACATTCTTAAAGTTGCCCCCTGAAGGATTCTCCTTCTGTAAAACAAACAAACCCCTACTACTGACATCAGAGCTACTTACAGGTTGTTCCACATACTGGTTTTTCCTTTCCCTCCAACAAGTCCCACAGATGAATGGATGCTTGTTCATACTGTTCATTCAACCTTTAAAAAAAAGAGGATGGAAGGTGGGGATGGCCTCATTTAGTATCTTTTAATAAATCCAAAACAATGCCTGTAAAAACCCTGCATTTTCCAAATGCCATCACTAGCATACCTCATGCTCATGTCCCGTTCAGGCTGAACTAGCTTGTAGAAGTCATCCAGAACTGACATTTCATTTTCACTTAGTATGGGCACACCATTGACACCTTGCTTCAAGTCGCTGCGGACATCATCATCGCCTAACTTGTCCAAAACAAACTGCAACTCAAGGACAGTCTTTAAACGCTTTTGTTCTGCTTCCTCTCGCATGAGCTGTTCTCGCCGGGCTGTCTTTTTTATTGTTTTCTGAATCTACCAAAGGAAAGCATTTTAAATAATCACCAATAATGTCTTACATTCAACTCTACAGTAAATTTTAAATCATTACGTTGAACTTAATACACGAAAGATATGTCTAACTAAACCATTCAATCCAGTAGTTGATTGTTGAGGCCAGTGTTATCACTCTTTAACTGCCTTTAACATTAGAAAGACCAGGTTCATCAATTGCCACAAAAGTTATCAAATTTTCATATTATAACTTTAAAATAAAGAATTGTCATCCTCTACTTTCTTTGCTTATGGACTAAAAAAAGCATTATTTTTGAGCTTTCTAAATCACTTTTCTCATAATAATCCTGTCAAGTAGTTACTATTGAATATTGTTACAGATGGGAAAAAAATCAGAAGTTTTAAAGATTTAGATAATTTGTTTATGGTCCTACAATTAAAATATCCTTCCTTACCAAATCAAATTATTCTTTTCTCTATACCAGTGGTGCCAGACTCAAATAGGGAGGGAAAAAAAAGGCTGGGCCTCAAGGTCTAACACCTCTGCTCTATACCATATTACCTAAAATCCAAAAAGGACATTTCTCTGGTGAAAGAGGGATGGCTAGCTATAATATAAAGCTTAAAGACATAAGTTAACTAAGGAGGTCTTCTTCAAAGTAGTACTATTTAAACTATAATATAGGTGAAATGACCTGTAAATAAATGTTGGATTTTACTCATTTTTAACACCTTTGAAACTAACTTTTAGAGTTCTATTTCAATCCTCATTATGGCACAAAGGTGGCCATGAGTTGCAAGAGAACTGCCACCTCTAGCAAATCCTAAACAAAGTTGGAATGGTTTCACATACAGGCCTAATGAAAGACTGGGTTGTCTGCTGTCCTATACTCAGAGAAATTCATTATTTCCATTCATTATAGTCATTGGATACAGGTGACAAAGCTTTTTAGCCACAAAAATTCTCAAAGACCACCTACTAAAGAATCTAGATGTGATGTGTAATAGAGCATATATATGGTGACTAAATTAAACATCCCTGATGTGCTGATATTTAAAAGCTTGAGCTGCTGGTGTATCCTTTGGAATCTAAAACTTTTTTCTTATTCCACTTATCTAGATTATATTTATAAATTTAAAGATATTCTTCTCATTACCTCAAGTTAATATAACTGTCATACTACTATTAAGTGGGAGAACCAGGACTAGAAGGTGAACAGTCATTTTGTTAAAATTCCAATGCTTAATATAAAAGCTCACATGTTGCCACTAGTCATCCCTTAACTACTTACATCTTGGCTCAAGGCCATGAAACTCCGCTGCAGCTCCTTTGCAAACTCCAAGTTATTTGTGACTTCCTGGTACTTGGACACTGCATCCTACAAAGACAAGAGTTTGTCTTTATTGGAAATACATAAAACTAAAGTAACTATTTTCTTATTTATAGTAGCACAAATATAATATTTAAACAAATTTAAGCTCTTTACCAGTTGATCTTGATTAAGTCTTTCCCCCTTGTTCATTCGATCCTGGTAATCATCAAGCTTGCCCTAAGTTAAAAAAAAAAAAAAAAAAAAAAAAAATTCAGGAAAAAGTTAAATTAAGCATGTTAAAAGCATGACAAAGCTATAAAACTAACCTAGATTAAGTTTCATTCTGATTTATATACTTTAGATTTCTCCCAGTTGTAATTGTTGCTGAGTTTGCCAAACTAGTAATAACAAGGTTTCCAGTAAGTATATTAGAATATTCCAAAAGACACAATGGCAACTTTTAATATTAAAAATTAAATGATTACACTCATAAGTTTATCTTTGTTTTAAATTAAAAAAGAAAACCAAAACAAAAAAACAACTGTTCTGAGTATTTTTTTAAGTCTTAGGAGCTATATAAGGTACAAAAGCACAGAAAACACAATTCTTAAACAGCAAGACAAAGACACAAGTAAAAAATCCCTGAAACAACAAGATTACAAGCCATAAGGAATGCTCCTGCTTTATCAGTCAAAACATCCAGCAAGATCAAACAGGATAAAGCTGTAAGTTCCACAAGAACTTTTTATAAGATGCTATAATTGGACCATCAACCAAGTTTTAAAACTTTGTGCTGTAGTTTGGGGCTGCTACAATAGCAAAAATAGTTATAAAACAATAAAGATGAGGACAATCTAAAAGGAGTCCCCATATGATAAATAGCTCAGGGTACTGATATAAAATGCTAAATTCAAATAAGCTGATAAAGATCCTTAAATGTAGTTTCATTTAGTATTGCTAATTTAGAGCTTGACAACTTAAAAGTCATCATTTCATGTAAGAATATATCCCTTTAAGAACTAACTAAAGGAAAAAGCCTTAAAATTCAAAAATCACAAAGTTGTCAGTATAATTATCAATTCTAAGCTAGACTGAACTCATCTCCATGCCAATATTCAAAAATATTCCCAGAAAAACGAGTATCAAAAGCAAACATGTGGAGTGCCTTAACCACTGCCCCAGATTATTTCTGGAGACCAATTCAAATAATATTTCCATCTGCAAATCCCAGAAAACAACCCTCTGACTCTTATTAATCTCTACACCTTACTGACATTGTATGTGTCATATGAAAATTATAGCATCATTGTGTGCTAACAATTCAACATTTCATTTTAAAAACTAAGTTCCAAATTCTCTCTGTTCCTCAATCCCTCCCCCATCTACTGAGAAGGCAAACAATGATACCCATTATGCATGAGGTCATACAAAGCTTATTTCTAGATCATGTTGAAAGAAATAAAGCAATAAAGTGAAAAACAATATGCTTCAATCTTCACTCAAGAGTTCATCAGTTCTTTCTCTGAAGGTAGACAGTATGCAGCTAGTCTGGTAAAGGCACATGACTATAATACAGTTCTATGTTCCTACTACACAATAGTAAGCAATCAAGGATCCAGATCTTATCTAGGCTCTTTCTCCCAGCACAGTATTTTTTTTTTTTTTTTTTTTTTTTGCAATTAAGAGGTCTGTCTGCCAAAAACAGATCTAATGCTATACTCAAGTCTATAGTAGCAGGTCCAAAGTGAAATTTTATATAACTAAGCAGCTCCTTACCACCTATGAAATTATTTTTGTTGTTCAGTCATCTCAGTTATGTCTAACTCTTCATGACCCCATTTAGGGTTTTCTTGGCAGAAGAAATGGAGTGGGTGGCCATTCCACTCTCGAGCTTATTTTTACACAAGAGAAAACTGAGGCCAACAGGATTCAAGTGACTTGCCCAGAATCACACTGTATGAGGCCAGCTTTTAAGTCAGGAACATGAGTTTTCCTAACTCCAGGCCCAGCACTCTTAACCACTGTGCTCAACTACCTTGTCACCTATGAAATAACCCACAATATTTTGATCCTTTCAACCTACAAATATTCTTCCAAGGAGAATGTGGGAAAATTGGGAAACCAAAGCATTGTTAGTATTGTGAACTAATTCAACCATTCTAGAGAGAAATTTGGAACCATGCTTAAACTTCATACCCTTTGATTAGTTTTACTACTGCTAAGTCTGTATTCCAAAGAGATCCAAAAGAAGGGGGAAAGATCTAGCAGTACAAAAATATTTATTGCAGCTCTTGTGCTGGCAAAGAATCTGAAATTTAAGGCATGCCCAATCAATTGGGGAAGAGCCGAACAAATTGTGATATGTGATTGTAATGGAATGCCATAAGAAATGAGAAGCAAGATATTTCAGAAAAATTGGGACTTATATGAAATCATGCTAAGTAAAGTGAATAGAATCAGAGAACATTCTATACAGTAACAGCAATATTGTATAATGATCCACTTAGTGATTAGTAATTCTCAGCAATACAATGATTCAAGACAATTGGGAAGAATTTATGATGAAAAATGCTATTCATCTCTAGAGAAAGAACTGATTGAATCCAAATGCAGATTTATCGTTTTTTAAACTTTATTATTCTGGGGTCTTTTGGCCTGCATTTTCTTTTGTAACATAAATAATATGGAAATGTTTTGCATAACTACATTTGTTTAATCCGTGTCAAATTGCTTGCCTTCTCAAAGAGATGTGAAAGGAAAGGATGGAAGGAGAGAGAATTTGGGTCTCAAAATTAAAAAAAAAATTTTTTTTAATTTTCATTTTCATGTAATTGAGAAAAAAAAGTAAAATAAAGAATATAAAGAAAAATAACAGATTAGGTCAAATTTTCTTTAAAAAAGATCTAGACAATATACATATTCCACATATATTAATAAAATATAATTATCTGTTACAGATTAATGAAAAATTAATTCTTACCTCTCAGATACTACTATAGCATTCACATAAGCCTTGTTCCTATAACCTAAATTTAAGATTAACAATAACCTATCTATTCAAATTTAGATTCTGAGTGACAGACCAGGTCTGAATTTCTTAGTTGTTTTGATGGCAGCTTATCATCATTATAAACGAGTCACAAAAGGAATTCACTGCCACTGCTATCACCATGTTCTAAGTACATAGAGCCCAACTTTCCAATTTGTCCACAGTGACCAGAATGGTCAAGGCTGTTTTTCAGTTGTTTAGTCATGTCTGACCCCCATTTGGGGTTTTCTTGACAAAGATAAGGTAGTGGAGTTTGCTATTTCCTTCTCATTTCACAGATGAGAAAATTAAGGCAAATACAGTTAAAGTGATTTGCCCAGGATTCCACAACTGCTAAGTATGTGAGACCAGATCACTCAATACTCTTGCACCTATATGTCCAGATGAAATAGGACCAAATCACAGAAGGTCATTTAACCCATTAACATACTTTTTAAGTTACCAAAACTGAGCTGAAAGGGATCTGGGGATCTAACAATTTCATTCCAATACTTAATACTATCAATGGCACATTAAGATTCATGGTGCTGGAATTGGAATCAGAGGTTTGATCATTTCACTCCTATTTAACAACTGCTGAAGCGCCCTCTTATTACCTCCAGGATCAAATACAAAATCCTCTGCTTGGGTTTTCACAACCCTTTCTAATAAGCTCCTAACCCTTTCCATTTTTTTCGTTCCTTTCATACTTTGCTCCTCTCCTTCCTCATCCTGGCCTCATGGCTACCAGCCAATGAATGTCCCACCTTCTGCAAGAAACTTTCCCCACCCAATCCTCCTTCATTTTGGTGTTTTCCATGATATTTCTTGTTCCTACAGTTTTTAGCATGCAGTGTTTCCCATTAGACTATGACCTCCTGCAGCACCAAATATAGTACATATAGTAGAGGCTTAATAGATCCTAGCTGACAAGTTTTCATTCCAACTCTGCCATTTATTATTTGTAGCTGGGAGAGGAAGAGTTTGGCATACATAGTGGAAGAGAATGCAGGAAGAAATGGGTTCAAATCCCACACTTCTGACAGGTGAATTACAACCTTGGTGAATCTCAGGCAACTCCTTAAGCCTGATACATAGAAAGTTTATAAATATTCAGAACACTAGAAGAAAAGGAGATATGTGCATATTTTATGCCCTATGACCAAAAATAAGACAAATTATTGCCACATTTCCCCCCCAAAAAAAACAGCCCAGTATTTTGTCACATCAAAAACTACAAAGTGAATATTGATATGCTGAAGAATGGCTGCACAAATTGTGGAATATGAGCTACCACACATCACATCACAAGTTTAGAAGACTTAAAACATGAATCAAGAAAACAATATACAAAGTGATGATACGGTAAAGGAATTGGTGAATTACAAGAGAATTATCTATGGATTGTTTATTTTTTAACAAGGCACCAATAAATATTTAAAGGGACAGATAAATATATACCAAAAAATAATACCTAACCAAAGTTACATAGGTATATAAGTCCTCCCACCATAAAACAGGAAAAATTATTTTGTTAAAAAAGGGATATATTACATTAGAGGTAAGATTAGTATTTCTACTTCTAGACTGGGGTAGAGATGGGACAGGAAGCTTTAAAGTTAGGCTAGCACTAGGGTTTCTATCACTACCCTTAAAGATCATAAACTCTAATTCCTTCATGTTATATAGGCTCATGTAATGAGCCTTGGACAAGTTACTTTTAGCAAGGCTGGGCTTGTTATTTCACCTGAGAAACAAATTTCATCTGGACTATATAACCTCTAGGGATTCTTAGCCAATTCTAACTCTATGTTCCCAATTGAGTCCATGCCTAAAGCACAAATCCTCTCTGCAGTAGCCCCAAATGAAAGAATTCCAGAGTAAGAATCCCATTAATCAACCTATTCTGTCTGTGTACTCTCATTTTTTCTCACATTTGTTAAAGCTCAGAAATGTTTACAAGCAGTACTGAAAACTCTTTATACTTAAGCTGCCTTCAACTCAATCAAAGTGTATTTTTTATTCTCTTCAATAAATCCCTGGGTGAGAAGAAATGGAGATAGATTAAAAATTAAACCTTGCCCTTAAAACCTATAATCATATAACTAAGTATTAAAAATAGACTAAAAAGAGAAATCTTTTAGCTGGAAATGGCAGACGACTTCAGTGAGAAGGTGATATAAACTAGGACTGGAAAGAGTTTTAATAGATAGATGAAATATATTTGAATAAGAGTGAAAACCATAAAATGAGAGAATAGATTGTATTTTGGGGACACCTTAGCTACCTATGTGAGAATCTTAGTAATATGAGGTAAGGCTGGAAAAGAAAGGTGGGAACCAGATTACAGAGACTCTTAAATACCAGACTCATAAGTTTGCACGTTGCAGCAGTCTATAGGCCTTAGGGAGCCATTGAAGGTTCCTAAACAAGATTAAGGACACAGTCACACCAGGGCAGATTAATTTAACTACATGAAAACTGGAAAGAAAGAAAAGGAAAATAGGAAGGCAAGATATGAGGCAACTTATAACTCAAAAGGAGAGATGATAAAAAGTGTCTAACTAAAGTAAGGTTGGTCCTGACCTTCTTTGTCATGGACCCTTCTCTCTTCTCTTTAGAAAACTGGTAATATCTAAGAACCTCTCTCAACACTGACAAGAAAACCAAGTATACTGAAACAACTGTCAGGGTTATTTTAAAAACAAATTAAAACCCCTAGGCTAGAATATCATTAATTGTATTACATCATGGAGGATGGGCGATTTATAGGAAATTCTTGTGAGGGTCCCCTAGCTTGCTCTTAAAAGCATGTCATAATTGAAATGTCCTGGCAAGCAAAAAAAATCTCTCTTTATCAAAGACTAGAATGAAGAAGGTGACATAGGAAGGGAATTCTTGGGGAATGACTCCTGTCTTCAGGAAAGGTGAGAACCAGAATGTGCATATGACACCTCAAAATAAAAGCTTCATACTGCCCCTGCTCCCCTTTCTCTAGTCTGCTCCTCTCAGCAATTTCCAATTCTTCTTAGCACCTCCATTCTCCCAAATCAATAAAGGCCCAACTCTCCCTTTAAAAAACAAAACAAAAAACCCTCCCTAGACTCTCCTGTGACAGCCCTAGTTAGAATTCTTTCTTCTCCTCAGCTGTAAACTTAAAAAAAAAAAAAAAAAAAAAAAAAAAAAGCAGTGCTTACACTTCTCAAACTCTCTCCTACACATTATGTAATCTAACCTCCATCTTCTTTTTTCAATGGAAAACTGTTCTAACTATCAAAGACAAATATTGTAGGGGCTCTGAGAAAAGAGACATTAATTCATCTGTGAATTAATTCAATCTTTCTGACTAGAACTATGTCCAAACCTGTAACCCAAAGAGTTCAAAAGAAAAAGATCCATATGTACAAAAATATTGATAGTAGTTCTGGGTGGCATAGAAAACTGAGGGGATAGAGAATTGCCTGAACAAGTCATGGTATTTCAATGCAATGGAATACTATTGTGCTGTAAGAAATAAAGGAGGTGATTTCAGAAAAAACCTGGAAAAACTTATACAAATTGATGCAAAATAAAGTGAACAGAACCATATGATAATAGAAATAATGTAAAGACAAGTAACTCTGCTTACCACAATTCTAAAGGATTCACAATGAAATGCTATCCATCTCCAAATATTTTCTCCTGGTTTTTTTTACCTTCTTTCTATGTACATGGCTAATACAAAAATTTGTTTTGCATCATTATACAATTTATAATGGGTCTCATTTGGGGGGGAGGTCCTTCTCAATGGGTGGAAAAGGAGAAAGGGTATTTGGAATAAAAAGAAAAATCAAACTGAATTTCTTTTTAAAACAGGAATTACCAATGATCTCTTAACTGTCAAATATAACAGACTTTTATCAATTCTCATGTTTCTTGACATCACAGCATTTAACATTTTTGAGCATATTTTTTCATCTGGATACTGGGGTTTTTTTTTTGAGTTTTCATGACAGCTCTCTTGTTTCTTCTATGTATGTGACCACTGCTCAGCTCTTTTATAAGATCTTCATACCACGACCACAAACTGGGAGGGATACCCATGCTCTGTCCTTTTCTTTATGTACTCTCTCACTTGTTTTTTTTCCCCACTAACTCTCATGGGTTCAATTATAATCTTTATGCAAATAATTTCCAGATCTGCAGATCTAGTCTGAACTCCAATCTCACATCACAACTATTGGAGATGTCAAACTAGATGTCTTGAGCATCTCAAGCTCAATATGTCCAAACTAGAACTCAAATTCTTTCCCTCCCCATCTTCCCAATTCCTATCAAGTGACGATCCTCAATGTCACCCAGGTTCTCCTCACCCAATTCATTAGTCTCCTAATCTATGGCCAGATTTTATAATTTCTTTATAGCATCTACTCATGTGATCTACAGTCTTGCCCCATTTATTCTACTTCTTGTTCCTCAAGGAGGGACTCCATCTCCATGGCTCTAGCAATAATTCCTCCCCCACACTTGAAATGACCACCCTCCTCATATTCACCTTTTAAAATCCCTCGAGTTCTTTCTTTAAGATTCAGTTCAAATGCTATTTCCTCCAGGAAAGAAGGCCTTTCCTGGTCCACCTGGTACAAGTCTCTTCTCTTCTGCTATCCCTTCTATTTGCTAATGCCTTCCCCTCTAAGACTACTTTTCAATTGCTCTGTATCTAACATTTATGTACATGGTGTTCCCGAAGACACAACTTCTTTGCTGTTATTTTATTGTAACTGAACACTTGGCAGTGCCTGAAGCAGAGTGCCTAAGCTAATGTGCTTGTTGATGATCTTGATACTCCCTCCAAACACAAATTCCAAGCCATCCCTCCCTGCCCAGGCAGTGTTGCCTCTTCCACATCCTCTACCATGGAGGGCCCCACCCATCTCCACAGCTACAGGAATGTTGCCAATCCTCACCTATCTAACAGTTATCCCTTACCCAGACTTTTTCCTTCTTCACAAGTTTGATGTCATTTTTAACTCTAATTCTTCTTTCTAACTCTGTCTCTATCTAGTATGTGTTGTCTACCTTGCTCACACCCACTATGTGACTCTTTGATTGATAGTTATTTTCAATTATTTAATTCTAAGACTCACAAAGCTAAGTAATGGTAAACTCTTGATATTAAAAAAATTCACCTATTTCCAACAAGTGAAAATAACCCTGAATGTAAAAGATAAAAGCATGTATCTTCCAATTGTTAAAGCACTAATGTATTATTTTTAACAAATTGTGTAAATGTGGTACCCCCTCCAATAGAATGTTCACTCCTTCATGGCAGGAATTATAATTTTTATTTCCAGCATCTTGTTTATAGTAAATAATTAAAAAAACAAAAATGTCTTTTTAAATCTGTATTTAGAATAATAAATGAAGAAGAGAATGAAACATGGTTTAGAGATTAGCAGCATAAGCATAAAGACAAACAATTCAAGGTCTATCTTGTTTCCTTTTCCTAAACCAGAGATAGATGATATCAATTTGGAAATTTCAGCTGAGGAAATAAATTTAAAGCCATTAGAGCTGTCCAACAATAAAGATCTGACTTGAGATAGAGAGCCTAGGAGCATTCATTCAAGCAGAGACTTCTCCAGCTTGGTCTCCAGCTCCATAGCATTCCCAGGTGATGTAATAATATACTAAATAATGTACTAAAAAAAATTCTTTATTGATTCCTTTATGAAATTAATGAAAAAGTCAAACATGCATCCATGTAAGAAACATTGTACAGTCCTGGCACTAGATAACAAATGAAAATAATGGAACTGGTCATTCTAGCAAGAAAAAGTGTATATATATCTCCCTTTAGTAAATAATTATTACTGTCCTGAAATAATTGCTAACATTTCTACATTTTTAAAGGTACAAACTGCTGGTAGTAATCTGAATATATCATCTGAATCAATTGGGTATTTAAAGATGAAGACCAAGTATTTTACCAAGGTTAAGTATGAATTTAGAATTAGCAAAGCTTGAGTCAGTTTCAAAATTTGGATCCATTCATTTGCTTAACAATAACAGAGTATAATTCAATTTCCAAAATGTTTCTAAGAACAATTTAAGAAATTTTTTATGTTAGTAAGAATTCCATGTGATCCTATGTAATAAGCCCTAATTCTGGAGTCAGGAAAATCTGACTCCAAAACTAGCTTAATGTACTAAATTGTTAGAGCCTGGACAATTCACTCAACATGCTTGCTTCAGTTTCTTCAACTATAAAATGGATATGTTAACTGTACCTATCTATCTAACAAGATCAAATGAGGTGGTTTTTTTTGAAGTCTTTAGCACATTGCCTAACAACTAAGCGCCAAATAAATGTTTATTTATTTCTTTTCCACTGCTAACCTTTAACACTTAAAATCATTTGGCCTACTCATCCAAACTCAAAACTTCGATAGAAAAATTCCATTACATTGAATTCTGTTCTAATAAATACCACTAAGAGTAGTTCTTTGCAACAGAACTTAGCTGCTTCAGAAATCATCTACATACTTTCTTGATCCAATTATCAAAATAAAATTTCACATTGAATCAATTGAATGTATATTCAGTAATTCTAGGTACAAGGCATTGTAGGGTATATATGGACAGGATCCCAGGTCCTAACTTGAACATTATTATAAGCTTGGGGAGAAGACACAAAGAAATCATTATTCTTTTGTATTCTTAAGTCTAAGTATTAAATTGAGTGGTAAATTGCTATGGAAGCAGAAAAAGGAAAAATCATTCTGGTTGAGACAGTGGAATGAAAAGCTTCATCTTTCTCAGTAAAGAGATTAGTCCTATAAAACCTAAAGAAGCAGGTGTTCTCTTTCTGAGTTCACACACTTTCAAAAACAGCTGAAAGTGAATATTTTTTAAGTTAGGAGATGACCCATCCTGAATATGCCCTATAAAAAACAGCCTCTTCTATTCACTGCCAAGAGAAAAATCCAAACAATACCCCAAAAGGACAATATGAATCAAAAAATTCAAAACTGAGCAGAGAAAATTCACACATGCCTGACTTAACAACTTTTTCCTGTCATTTGTTCAGTACTGAGAAAGCTTCCATCTGAAGCTTAAAAAAAGTTGTCATTCCTAGCAATTCCATTACAAAACACTGATGTTTCAATGAGTTGTCAATATACTTCCATTATGGATTCCTTTATTTACAAAAATAGTTATAACAGTGAGTTAAATCATATTTTTAAAAGGATGCAGTGATAACAGTCAACCAACATGACTCTACTGAAAACAAGTCTAAGCAGACTAATCATTATTTCCTTTTTCATTAGTTACTGAATTGATAGCGGTAATGCTACAGGTAGCCTACCAAGTCTTTCATGTCATTCCACAAGACCTCTTTGCCTCACAAATAGATGTATGTATATTCAGTCTAAACTAGTTAAAGGGCTAGAGGTAAAGAATCATTTGCTTAATGAGCACTCTAGTCAAATTTGCCAAGGAACTGTGCTTAGGCAGTACTATTTAAAGCACTTTTTAAATCAAACGTAAATATAGGTACAGATGGTATATTATCAAATTAGATAACAAAATCAAGATTCAAAAAATATCTTGAGATGCTAAAAGTGATATAACAATATGATCTGAATCTTACATTTAGCTTCAAAATACAAAAAATGAGCACAAGATGAGGGAGACATATTTAGATAGTCCTTTCCCCTAGGTATTTTAGTGATCTGCAAGCTTAAATGAACTGTAGGAGGATGGGCCCATTATTTCGATGTAGATGGGATTGTGAATTGGAACATAGTTCTGAAAAGCAATTTGTAATCTACCAAAAAGTCACCACAATGCATACTCTTTAGCCCTGTGACACTACTACTACTACTATTATGCACATAACCCAAAGAGATCAATAATACAGAAGGAAAGATCTCCTAAGTTTAAAAAAAAAATGTTGTAGCAGCAAATAAATGGACACAAATGAACCACCATAAGTTGCAGATCATATAAACAGTGACAAAATATGAATCTAATGGATTATTGCATCCTAAGGAAAATAAAAGGACAGAAATAGAAAAGCTTTAAAAAAGTCCAGTAAGAACTGATGCCGATACAATGACTATTACTGACCTTAGGAAAAAGATGGAGAAATGTGAAATAAATTCTAGATTGTCAGTCATGGTGAGAAAGGAGGAGGGGAAATACTGATAGTGACACCATTTTTTTTTAAAAATACACAAAAGAGAACAGAATAAAGTTCAGAAGGCACACAAATATAAGTTTTGTTACCATTAAATTTTAATGTGCTCTTCAAAAACTTTCAGTTTCATATATAATCCTTTTTCTTTATATAGAGAAAGGTCTATCTATATGTTTCAAATTAGTAATAAAAAAGAAAAAATTAAATCAACAGAATGATACAGCAACAATGGGAAGCTAATATAAACTTAAAAACACATCAAGGTAGAATATCTTTATTTCAGGATGCCAGAGAAGCACTATACTCTGCCCTGGACAGACATATAAAATATTATGAATAGCCACATATTAGTAAGGACAACGGTAAGACAGGGAATTTAGGGGAGCAAGTAAAATCAAAGACCTATATAATTTATGCCATATGGGGGATTAGTTCAAGAGACAGAATATTTGGCTCAAAAAAGAAAGGGAGCAATATGTAAAAGAGATTCACTTGCTCTGTTTAGCCCCAGTAAGCAAAACTATGAGCAGTGAGTAGAAACTGCAAAATGAAAAATCTCCAGAGGAATGGATTGACAGAGAGGGTAAATGAATCCCCCCTTCCCTGGAGATCAATTGTCAAGGGGATTGAAGATAGGCTTTGCAAATGGGATTAAACTTTTTTCCACTTGTGATCCCTTTTCGCTCAACAAAGTTTTAAGTGACCCTGGATAATTTAAGTATATAAAATAAGCATATAAATTAATTATTTACTCTAATAAATCAATTTCGCAATCCCTACATTCAATTATGTGACCCCCCCCCATAGGGACACAATTATCGGTTTGGACTAAAATGACCTCTAGAGATCTTTTCCACACTAAAACTCTGATGAAATTTCTCTCATTATTCCCAATGTTTGGCTTCAAACAATGCATATTAATGTAATGTATTATTGCACTCTTTAAAAAATGATTCAAGGGAACAGATGCAGAGAAACCTTACAAAGATCCAAAAGAACTGATGCAAAATGAGCCCAATCAGGATTATTTATACAACACTGTTGTTTCCATGGTTTGAAATCTAGTATTAAAAAGTCCCCATGAAATAAAATTTACTTCTAGCTAAAATAAGCAGGTAGACATTATCCAACTTCTATAGAACTTTATGCGGCCTATTCATTATGCAGGTGAACACTAAATTCCACATTAGTCAAAAGATCAAGAAACTTTTAGACCTAGATGTTCCATAGAAATTAAATTACTTAATCCAACCTTGAGCTAAAAGATTAAAGATTTGTGGCATGCCATGCTAAAATTTTAGAAATCTATTACACTCATATAGCTTTTACAAGTTAGCAAACTTTAAGACTGTTACAAAACTAACCATAGGCAATGCTCACTGTGAGGGGGGGAAAAACTGGATTTGAAGTCCAAGGTCCTAGGCTGTAGAAGAGTCACTGTCATGAGAAAAACCAGGGCAACTGCTATGACTACAGAAATGCTTCTAAAATTCCCAGTCTCTGAGAGCTGCTATGACTCCCACTTCCTTACAGAGAAAGAGATTTGGTACTTGTTGGGAATTCAGGACTCAAACATCCTAAGACTTGAAACTAAGTCAAACTCCCCATTTCAGAATATGTTTTGGAAAAAAAATCTGGGGTTTTAAATTGTATTGATTAGAGAGTGTAATTTATTAAAAGAAGATTGGACTTGGGGGTCAAATGACCTGAAGAGTTCAAATCCTATCTCTGGTCTTTATTATCCTTGTACATGAGTGACCTTGAATAAGTCTGTAACCACTTTGGGGCTGTTTTCTCATCTATATCTACTTCTTATCGACCAATAAAAATGTAGTATAAAGCACTTTGCCAATCTTAAAACCTCATATAAATCCTATAAATATTGTTTCTGTGATATACTTTTTTTCTACTAAGCCATGAAAACTTTAATAGGAAATAATAAAATATCATCTTAATCCTTGGTCAAATATATAAAGGCATATTTCTCATACTAAAATCATCACTCTGAATTATTTTGAAAAGGAAAACTTGGTCTACTTTTAAAAAATCAGTATTAAAGCTTCTTTCCTTTTTGCCAAGGTGAATGCACAACATGAAGCCACCTTGTCCTCTGCAATGCAGTGAAAAAAGCTATCCTAACTAAATGCACATGTTAACAAACCAAACACTTATATGAGCAAAAAATTTTATCTCTTGGCCCCCAAAATTGATTATCCTATAACATGGCTACAAAGAAAAAGTAAAGCACATTCATGATTTTATTTTGTGTCACCTAACAAACGAGAGAGCCCCATTAAAAAAATGCAGTATTCCACCACATTCTGGTTTCTTAAGAAGGGCCTACAGTACAACCAGCCCACTCTCCTTCCCATTAGTGCTAACTATAAAATATAAAAGACTTCAATAACAGAAATATTTAATGAAATATGAAATTCTCAACAACTATACTGTGCAGTGATTTTCATCTTAATTAAAAGCTATCAGTTTCTGCTTTTCCAGAAAGGTAAGATTGGCTAATGTTTTACTTATTACAGTCACTGCCAAGTCTCCCTAAGTCACACTGATTCAGTGTTACCCCCAAATTTAACATAAAAACATTTCAAAATGTTACTTGTTTTACTTATTTCTCCTCACCTCTGAGCTTGGCAGAACTTTAAAATAATACAACTTCTAGTTTCAGTTCTCAGGTCCTTTTAAATCCATCTTTTACAAAGAGGTATTTCAAAGGCCAAATTATTATGTCATATCCAAGAAACAAACAACTTAAAGGAAAAAAAATTCTTTCATCCAACTAGGCGAAACTTTTATTCAACAAACCCTTAATTTTCCTAAGACTGAAACTAGAGGATCCCTTAAGAGAGAGAAAAAAAAAGTTCACCATGGGAACTAGTTACACAGGAACAAAGACTGATCAAAATGTAGGGAAAAGTTCTTCCGCCATGTGGAAGAGCTCCTTTACATGGAGTTTTTAATAGTAAAAGTACAGAGAGTCTAAATATTGATTTTTTCCATACAAAAAAAAATGCTTTTGTTCTTTATTTTATTTCAAAATCATTAACTCCACCAAGGGAGGTAATTTTATTTTATCAGTTTTCCTAATTCTACACTAGTAAACTTATAATTTATGAAAAAGATAAGAATTTTTTTTAGCTCTAGCCAGATCATTTAGGGGGAAAATGAGTAATGTCCAAATTACCCAAATTGTAAAGTTATTTGTACACAATGCTTCGGAACGTTCCACAATAAGCTATTCATTCAGTACTCCAAAAAGTTATGAAATGCTTTCCCTATAATTGTTTGATTTTTAAAAACCTATTATATACATAATCTCAATCTCCAATGATTTATTTACAAGTGATACAGTATTTTCTACTAGTCATTTTTTCCAATGTAATTTGTATCACCATGTTACTTTTATTATATAGTCCACACACAAAAACAATATATCATTGAAAAGGTCCAAAGAGTGGGTATAACTCAAGGAAACTCCTAAGAATTTGGATGTCAAATACACTTCAGGGGGAAAAAAACAACTGCAACAGCAACTGCAAATTCTAGAGATAGAAGGATCATCTGATACAATGAATGGTTCCTATAAACTAGGGGGCAAACTGAGTGGTGCTCTTTAATTTTAAGGAAATTTCAGGATGAGCTATATGTAGAATAACCTAAATTGAGTTTGGTTCAGATCATATAATCAAATTTTCTTTTAACTGGAATATTCCTGTATAGAAAGAAAAGTTGTACCTTTACTAATATAGAAATGCCACTAAACACAGGGACACACAGGTCCAATAACAATACACTCAATTTACACCAACTGTGTTTGGTTTTTGTTTAAATTGTTTGTACCCTACTGCTCTTCCCCTTAACTCTAGAGTTCTCAAGCCCTAGGCCAGGACACAAGGAGTACAAATCCCTATGTGTACTATAAACACATTCTAAACAATGATCCAGGGATACAGTATGTAAACATTAAGAGAAGGGCAGTTAAAAAAATGAAGGGGAGAGCATAATCTGCCACTAGCTAGCTCATCAATTCTTACTACTTTTGATATCGACTTAGAATACTTCCTTTACTATTATACTGGCATATCTGGGTTTTCAATTAGAACATAAAATATTTCAAAATATTTTAAAAGGAGGGTGGAATATAATTCACTACACAACACGAAAGATACAGAAATTAAGAGACTTAAAAAAATCCAAATTCTCTGATGGCTTTTTTTCAATGCATGATGTCAGTGCTCTAAAATCCAGCTATTCCCTGAACCCGATGCTAAATGCAAACTAAGAGGTACCAATAACCGTCGTTCTCTTTGGGACAAGAATAGCCTCAGGATGTGCATTTTTTTCCTCTCTCAACCAAAATATTGATATCTGCTCGCTACTCATCTCCAGTCCTGTGGTTGTAGCTTTGCACTGTCCCACTCGGAAGCCCGGGGCCTCCACTTGCTCAAGGTTCCCCGGGGCCCTGGGGGGACCACAGGCCGCTTCCACTCGACTCCTGCCCGGGCACTGGGGGGGAGAGGGGGTGTCCTCGGCTTGGCGTACCCGGTTTGTGTGTGGAAGGGCTTACCCGGGCCCTGGGGACACTTGGACTATCGGTAAATAAAAAACGTTAATTGCCTAGGTTCAGTGGGTGCTGGGCGGGGAGTCTGGAAGGCCTCAGGCCCCGGGTGGGCGGGTGACCCCGGCCAAGTCCCCTGGCCTCTTATCTGCCTCAGTGGCCTCACCTGTAAAATGGGGACAATAATTAATAGCCCCCGCCTCCCAGGGGGGAGGGGGCAAGGAGAATAGCAGTAAAGCGCTCAGCCCGGGGAGTCCATGTTCGCCGTGACCCGGGGGGCTGGGAGCTGCCCACGGCCACGCGAGACGGGCTTCGATCCGAGGCCGCCAGCCTCGGGAGCGGACGGGAGACAAAAGGCCGAGCAGCGGAACCCGGGCCCCCTCCCCGTGGGTGTGGTGCCCTCCCCCCTTCCCAGGCTCCCGGGCCCGCTTTCGCTTTGTGCTCACAATGCGGCGCGGCCCCAGGGAAGCGCTTCGCAGCCGCAGCCGCCATGTTCGCCTCGTAGCCCATGTGCCCCGCGGCCCCTCCCCCCAGCGCCCCCTCGCCGGCCCCGGGGGTCACGGGCCCGAGACAAAAGGGCCGGCAGCAGTTAGGAGGGGCCGGCTCGGCCCGTTGGGCCCCCTCCCCCTCCCCGCCCCCCAGGCACCTTTTTCTTCTCCAGGTTGCGGAGCTTCTTGTCGATCACGCCCAGGATCTGCTTCATGGCCTCGGTCTGCACCGAGCTGGTGCCACCGCCGCTCGCGGCCTGCTGCTGCGACCCCGCCGCCGCCGCGCCCGCGGGCCCCGAGGCGCCGCCTGCCGCCGCCGCCTCGGCCCCAGAGGAGGAGGAGCCCGGCGGCGGCCCGGACGCCTTGCCGCTGCTGGTGGTGTTGGTGGCCGAGGGCATCTTCGACACCGAGAGGGGCGAGAAGACAAGAGGGCCGGGTTAGGAGGGAGAGCGAGAGCGAGCGACCCGAGGCCGGACGGGGGCAGGCGCGGGACAAAAAGCGACGCACCGGGCGGGCCGCCGAGCCCGCCCTACTGGGGGCGCGCGCGCGACGCTCGGGGGTCGGGGCAGGGCGCGCGCGCTGGGGAGCGAGCGCGGGGGACGCGCGTGCGCAGGCCGGGAACGAGGCGCGCGCCGGGCCCGCTCCCTGGACCCATCCCTCCCCCACCCCCCACGCGAGCCTCTTCCCTCGGCCTCGGTCGCCCCGGGGCCCGCAGCTCGCGCCGGGGGCGGGGCCTCGCAGCGCCCGCCGCCAACGGCCGCGGAGCAACGGTCCCGGACGGCCCTCCGCCGCGGCTTCGGGAGGGAGCAGGGCCGGGCCGGACTGGCCGGGGCAGACGGCCGCATCCGCGGCCGCCCCCTCCCCAAGCCGAGGCCGCTGGCCCCGCCGCCGCGCCGGGGCCGGGCTCACCGTGCGTGCGCGGAGGCCGCTAAGGATCCGGAATGGGGCGGCCGAGCGGGGGGGAGGGTGGCGGTGTGTGCCGGGCTGTATTGTACTGTCTGCCGGTGGGCTCAGGCCGCGCCGCGCCGCTCTGCCCCGTCCCTGCTGCTGCACCGAGAGCTGCCGCTAGTGAGGCAGAGGGAAGCGAGCGGGAGGGACTTAGCCAGCCCGGGGGGAGGGGAGCCCGGCGAGGGGAGGGGAAGGAGCCAGGAGGGGAGGGGAGGGCGCCGACGAGCGGAGCGAGCCGGGGGCCTGCGAGGCGCCGAGGCCTGCCCGCCGCGAATGCCTGTCTGCCCGCCCGCCCGCCGCCGGGGCCCGGGGCCCGCGCCGCTCGGCCGCCGTGCCTTCTGGTCGAGCAATCCCGAGCGGCGGCGGCGGGGCCTGAAGCGGAGCGGGCGGCGGCGCTCCGGGCTTTTAGGCCGACACGGGTCCTTCAGGCGAACCCGGGGGCTGCCTGGTCGGGGACAATAGGTGTCTAGCGGCCGGGGGAGGGGAGGAGGCTTGGGCACATCCCTTATATGGAGGGGCGGGGCTGCGGAGCTGGGGTTAGCGGCACCCCCCAAACCCCCCCCACCGCGGCCCGCCCGCCATCTCCACCCCACCTATGCCCCAGGCCTGTAGCTGATGAAGCGTGCCTAGCAGGGCGCTGAAAGCTCGGACTAGCCGGGGCAGCGAGGCACGGGATTTGTACTGAGGAGCCCTTCTGCGCGCTCTAAATGTTCCCAAAGAACGTGGCTCCGCCAGCCTTCTTCCTAGTGGGCAGCAAGAACCAGACACCAAGAGTATGCAAAATGGGACTTGGCACAGGAAGAAGCGAGCATAGCGCAGCGCCGGCTGTTCGGCGGCCCTTGTGCCGGATCTAAAAGAGCCCTTTCCCAGAAGAGCCCGCAGCCCTGGAGGAAGCTGTGTAGCCACATCCAAATAAACACAAAATTAACTGGGGGGAGGGGCTCTTCTCCCTAGGGACCAGGAAAGGCCTCGAGACCTACGGGAGACCGGCTGGGCACTTGTAGGCGATGGGTCAACCCTATCCTCAAGGGGCTTTGCTGTAGGGTGGAGCGGGGGAAGCAGTGGCAGGGGCAGGAGAAAGGCCACTCGGAGGAAAAATGGGACCAGCAGTGTGGTCTTGAAAGGAGAAACACGCACTTGGCGGGGGGTGAGGGAGGGCAATGAGAAGTACTCGTGAATACTCGGAAGGGGAGCGATGCGAGTGCGGAGTTTGGGGGGCCGCTAACTGGGAGCTAGATTGTGGAGGCCTTGGGCACCAGTCCATTGGGAGCCACTGAAGACTTTGACAGGTGTCAGATTATTTTAATATAAAGCCTGTGGTTGGAGAAAATAAAAAAGCGAGGTGACCAGGTAGTAGGGTGATGGAAGAATGCAAGTGAGCCTGCGAGCCTGCCGGAATAAAGCTTTAGCAGCAGGAGAAAAGGGAAGAATTATGCAACAGTTCTGTTCACACACCAGCTGCCCGGGTTAGGGAGTGTAACCGGTTATTCCCAAAGGTTTCTCGGATGGATTTACATCCACGAAATGCTAGGCACTCAAAGGATAATTCAGAAAAGCGGGTTCTCCCTGCCCTTTAAGGTTTGGCAGTCTCACTGGAAAGAGCCAGAGGTACATAGAACGAGAATGTGACGGAGGGCCACTACCGACATTTACTATAGCTCAGAGATGAGACTTGACAGGATCTGGAATCGCAGGATATATGGAGAAGTGGACCTTGAGAGAGGCCCCCGAATAAGTGTAATTGAGAAACACAGGAACAGCACTCCCGGTGGGGAGAGGAGCCTGAACAAAGGCAGGAAGTGACCATAAAGACTCAGAGAAGCTGGTTTGGCTAAAATCCCTCACCGGCATTGCTCGGAGTCCAGGTTGGGTAATAGCCAGGAGATATGATGGTATGGGATGATAAGCAGCCGGATTTAATGACTTCCCTCTAAACCTGGAATCCGGTGGGTTGGACTCTCACCTCAAGGTCACCTTGCATGACTTTGAACAAGGGACCCAATTCCTCTGAAGCTCCGTTTGGTCATTTGCAAAATGGGAGTGATGATAGCACATACTTCACTGAGTTGTAGCTAGGATCAAATGAGATAATGGATGAAAAATGCTCAGCAAACTTAATACCACAGTATCTCCAGGATCTGGAGGCTTTAGGGAATCATCCAATGCATCCTCTACATTTTCCAGAGAGGAGGAGAAATTGCAAAGTACCTAGAAGGCCAGATCTTGTGGAATTTAATCTTCATTCTTTGGAAAATAGGGTTAAAACATTTTTTGTACAGACTGTAAGATGATGGAAGGATTTTTTTTTTTAAATTCCAGTGGCATCTTGTAGAGTTAAGAGATTGTGGGCAGGAAGAGACCAGTAGAGAGGCTATTGTAATCTAAGTGTGAGAGGAAGATCATCAGGATTGGGGTGCTATCCTCAAAAGAGAAAAAATTACTCCACATTATTCATTAGTAGTTTGCCTTAAAGAATGTTTAAAAGGCACATTTTTTTTAACGGGGAGAGGTGGAGTTCCCCAAAGTGATCAGCAGAACTCTAGGCCCCTACTCTATAGAGTGGCTTTTAAAGGCCAATTTATCAATACTCCAATACATTGTTTATCTTTGATCAAGCTTGGAGGAGAAAACTAACAGTGCTTGGCACATAGTAGGCATTTTGCATATTGAAATTCCTGTCTACCTACTTCCATGAAGACTTGAGATGTTCCCAACCAGAAGTTATGCAGGTAGCTTTCTAGTTTTCCATTGTAATTGTTCATATTGTATCACACATCTATTGTATCGCACTGACTTGTAAGACTATCTTTCCTACCACCAGTATCTAAAACTTCTGATGATCAGTAAAGCTTATTTTGAATCATTGTCTCCCAGCCTGCTTTATGCAATCGTTTCTATGTACTACTTTTTAAAAATTTATAGCTTATTTTTCAAAATACATGCAACAATATTTTCAACATTCATCCAGCAAAACCTAGTGTTGCAAATTTTTCTCCCTCCCCACCTTCACTTTCCTGTAGATAGACAGCAAAGTAATTCAATATGGATTTTAACATGTGCAATTTTTTTTTTCCTCTGAGGCTGGGGTTAAGTGGCTTGCCCAGGGTCACACAGCTAGGAAGTGTTAAGTGTCTGAGAGCAAATTTGAACTCAGGTCCTCCTGAATTCAAGGCTGGTGCTCTATCCACTGTGCCACCTAGCTGGCCCAACATGTGCAGTTCTAAACATATTTCCACATTTATCATGATGCATAAGAAAAACTGATCAAAAAGGGGAAAAAATGAAAAAAAAAAAAAGATGGAAATACCATGTGGTGATCCACATTCAGTACCCAATTCTTTCTCTAGATGCAGATGGCATGCTCCATCACAAGTCTATTGGAATTGGCCCAAATCATTTCATTGTTGAAAAGAGCAAAATTTTGGTAGATTTTAAAAAACTTTTTTTTCTTTAATAACAACCAATGGGGACTCAAACCAATGGCAGAAGAGAAAAGACACCCCAATCAGTGTGAAGGGACCCTAAAGTCTATAGTTAGCCTGTCTGGCTCAGTGAACCAGTACTAAGTGCTAAAAGCCATAATATGCTTTAACATAGAAACAGTTATTAAAGAGATTACTCAATCATATAAAGCAAAATACTATGTAAGGTTAGAGAAGTTAGATTGAGAAAAGGTCATTGCTAGATTGGGATCAGAAAACAAAAAAAACTTCGTGGAGGAGTTCCCAGAGTAGGTTGAGGCTAGGAAGCAGATGTTCTTAACCATTTCTCTGGATTCTTCAGAATAATGTTTTTAAATGAATCAAAGAAATGCTCAATCCCAGTTAGTTGGTGAAAATAAATAGGTAAATATTTTCCCATAAAAGTACGTGAACCTCCTGAAATCAAGTCCATTAACTTGAAGCTAATCTCTGGTTTAAAAGAATTCATTCCTTCACTAAAACTGTGTTCGATTGCTTCATGCTGGCATGGCAGTAACCCAAGGTTATCAAAGGCTAGACGGAGACTACAAGCCCTGACTAGTTCTACCAACCTGTAAAGACCTAGCAAATATAGGACATGTTTTCTAAGGGCAGCCTAGCTCAGTTAGGGTCTGAGCAGGAGGTGAGTTTGACAGGGAGATTAGCTTCTGACTACATCTACTCTGAGTGAAATTAAAATCCGTGCAGTGACCTATAGTCCCAGTTTCACTACCTGCTTTCGAACTTCCTCCTCCATTATTAGCAGAAATGGGGGCAGCTAGATGGCGCAGTGGATAGAGCACCAACCTTGAATTCAGGAGGACCCGAGTTCAAATCTAGTCTCAGACACTTAACACTAACTGTGTGACCCTGGACAAGTCACTTAACCCCAGCCTCAGGGGGAAAAAAAGTAATACATTATTAGCAGAAAAAAAAAGCTTTAGCTTTTCAGTCTAGTTATCTATAATGATAAACACTGAAATCACATAACCCAAAATAATCTTTAGAATTGACCTGCTTTGGGATAAGGTATAGTTTGAAGCATGAAAGGCCAGAAACATATTGGTTAGTCCCTGCCTTACAAAGAAAGGAGACTTGACTGGTTTTTTGGAACAGCTAGCTCTGTAATTCGTGACCAGCCTTATTTGAATTTGAGTTTCTTTTCTATGAGTCAAGCGTACCCTACACCTGCCCCTCATTTAAAAAATGAGCTCGCTGGCATCCTTGATCTGCTGTTCTCAATTTGATCACAGATTTCTCATTTAAATAATTTAAAGATGTTGAACTTATAGTATCTCTTATTCAGCATGATATGAAACACTTTACAAATTGATTATCAAATGTCTTGCTGCAGAGCCCCTAATTATCTGACTTCTTGCCAACTGAAGCATAATCTCTCTCTGTAAGTAATACATATTCTATAATACCTCTTTCCCATTAATGGAAAATTTGTATTGTATATAGTAATTTCCCTTAAAATGCTGTTCTCAATAACAGTGGCAACATAGATATTTAGGAGAGAGAAAAAAGAGTCAAGAACACAATCTCTGGATAGTTCATTGAAATCTGGGTACCATGAAATCTATTTCCATAAGTAGTCAGGTCTCAAATTAATTTCTCAATTAAAAGTGTTCAGCACAGCTCCACCCTATGTTAATGGTTTACTATTTAAGTATTGACATCTTTTCCTTATCTTTGAGTTCTAGGAATTTAGTTTAAAGGTCTACTAAATTGCTCAGTTGGAAATGGGAATAATGTTAGAGGAAGAAATGGGTCCTAAATCCATTTCTTTTTCTTGTGTTGCTCTTCTACTGATTAACCTTTATAAGGTTTGGAGGCTGGAGAGTGCAAGCTATCTAGATGACTTCTAAAGTCACCTACAACTTTAAATCGATGATCCTCTGACCTATCAGTGCCCCTAATAGATATTAGGTATACAGGCATAGACATAGCTATAGATATAGATAATAGAAATATAGGCAATCTATTCAGGAAACCAATTTACACAGTCTATGATATACTATACTATTATTCATTTCCCCCAAAACAAAACTTTTGGTAGCCAAAATGCACTCTTTGATCAAATAGATGTTTAAAAAGCTGGGAGTGCTTGGAGGCTTTCCTAAGTAAGACAAAAAGATTATGGGGAAAGAGGGGAAAGAGGGTTTTGCATTGGAGCTACAGTGGCAGAAAGGAAGATATGGAGAGCAGCATGGTCAAACCAAAGCCAGCAGAGTGGGCTAAGAAAGGAAGGATGTTGACTCAGCAAGACAGGAGCCTGGGGAAAGCATCCTATACGTGAACTAATGTAGTGCTAGAGAAAGGAGAATGGACTTGGATGGGGGAAGAGGCATACAGGAAGAGTCATTTGAAAAGAGAAGCATAAAGGCAAATTAGAGAAAAAATCAGGGATAAAACACTCTGGGAGCTTTGGGATTTTGTTTTTTAACGCTAGTCTTCTGATTTTTCTTAGGCAGGAAGACAAGTAGACTCCCTATGCTATATGTGAATAAAAGGCCCTGGGGTCTGTAATCAAGCTTCCTACCCAATCCCCACCAAGGAACAGTGCTGGTTCGTGAGAGTCTTGGGGATTCTCAGGTGTTAGAGTTAACTTTCAGTAAGCAGTATGGTCTCCTCTACTGGGGATAGACAGGGTCTCTATCCTGTACCTCTGCTACAGGAACTGCATGTTGACTTAGTTTTAAGATGAGATGTTATTTATATTTTTATTGTATCTTTGTTTAGTTTGTTAAATGTTTCCCAATTACATTTTAATCTGTTTCAGGCATCACTGTTGTGGGCTATTTGTGGCCAGGCCATATGTTGGACACCTGATCTAGGAGGGACAAGTAGGCTTGGAACCATGGAGATTTACTGTCTGCCTCATTTCTTCTAGCTAAGGCATTATTTCTTATTAAAATGGAAATATAAAATTGTAAATTTAAAGGATAATCTTAATCATTGAAATCCTAGTGTAAATTAGTTTTCAGATTATTTTCAAAGTGACACATAACTAAGACCAGATTCATTCAGGAATGAGGCACATAATTTGTATGTTTTCATGTGAATGTGGGATGAAAATAGTGAAAGAGTTCCATTTTTAGTAATGGTAAAACCTGGGTAGGATGCTGAAGTAGAATTGCACAGGACAGCACGAAATCACTGGGCCACAAAGAACCTATAGGACACTAAGAATTAACAAGAAGAGAAGCTGTTTTTCCCATAGGAGACAGGTTCACTACTTCCTCTCATCATTAATACAAGTCAGTGCAATATGCATTAAGACCCTAGGGGCTTACAGTCTATTAGGGGGAAAATGTAAATAACTGTGTATCTGTATGTGTGTGTATGTATGTACACAAACATATATGTTCTTATACTGTATAGGCAATCAGATGTAAACTATTTGCTTGAATGAACATGAGAAATAATCAACCCATGAAATTCAGAGGGATGAATAAGTTACCTAGCTTTGTATTTATAAAGAAACAAAAGATTGGTTTCTTTACCAACCAGTGAATAAAGAAACAATTGACTACAGCAAGCATTATATGTAATGGGGATAAACTAAAAGCATTCCCAATAAATTCAGCGATGAAATAAGGTTGCCCACTATCACCATTACCATTCAATATTGTATTAGAAATGTTAGCTTTAGCAATGAGAAGAAAAAGAAATTAAAGGAATTAAAGTAGGTAATGAAGAAACAAAATTATCACTCTTTGCCCATGATTGATGGGATACTTAAGAGAATCTGTTCAAAAACTAATGGAAACAATTTTAGTAATGTTGCAAGATACAAAATAACTCTACATAAATCATCAGCATTTTATATATAACCAACAAAATCTAGCAACAGGAGATACAAAGAGAAATTCCATTTGAAATATCTGTAGATAATATAAAATATTTGGGAGTCAATCTGCCAAGGGATAGTCAGGAGCTATATAAGCAAAACTACAAAACACTTTCCACACAAATAAAGTCAGATGTAAACAATTAGAAGAATATCAAGTGCTCTTGGGTAGGCCAAGCTAATAAAATAAAAATGACAATTCTACCTAGATCTACTTATTCAGTGCCATACCAATTAAACTGCAAAGAAATTACAAAACTAGAAAAATAACAAAATTCATTTGGAAGAACAAAAGATCAAGGTTCTAGCTTCTGGGATAAGAATTTACTATTTGACAAAAATTGCTGGAAACATTGGAAAATAGTATGGCAGAAATTAGCCATTGACCAACATCTAACACCTTGTACCAGATAAAGTCAAAATGGGTTCATGATTTAAAGGTGATATTATAAGCAAATTAGGAGAACAAGGGATAGTCTACCTCTCAGATCTGTGGAGAAGGAAGAAATTTATAGTCAAAGAAGAACTAAAGAACATTATGTAATGCAAAATGGATATTTGATCATATTAAATTAAAATGGTTTTGTACAAACAAAACTAATGCAGCCAAGATTAGAAGGGAATCAGAAAACTGAGGGGGAAATTTATACCCAAGGGTTCTGATAAAGATCTTTTAAAAAAATATATGGAGGATTGATCCAAATTTTAAAAGAATACAAGCCATTCTCCAATTGATGAATGATCAAAGGATATGACCATAATTTTCAGATGAAGAAATTAAAACCATTTCTAGTCATATGAAAAAAAAAATGCTCTAAATCACTATTGGTCAGAGAAATGCAAATTAAGAAAGCCTTGAGGTACCACTACACACCTTTCATATTGGATAAGATTACAGGAAAAGATAATGATAAATGATGGAAGAAATGGGAAAAACTAGAACACTAATAAATTGTTAGTGGAGTTGTGAACTGATCTAAACACTCTGGAGAGCAATTTGGAACAATACCAAAGGTCTGTCAAACTGCATAACCTTTTATCTAGCAGTGTCTCTACTAGGTCTGTATCCCAAAGAGATCATCAAAAAAGGGGAAAAGGACTCACATGCACAAAAATATTTGTAGCAGTCCTTTTTGTACTGGCAAAGAACTGGAAATTTAGTGGATATCCATCCATTGGGAATGTTAGGTATAGTATTGTTTTATAGAAATGATCAGCAGGATGATTTCAGAGAGGGCTGGAGAGACTTACATGAACTGATGCTAAGTGAGATAAGTAGAACCAAGAGAACACTGTACATAGCAACAAGAAGATTATGTGATAATCAACTCTGATGGATGTGGCTCTTTTCAACAATGAGATGATTCAGGCCAATTCCAATTGTTATAGAGCCATCTGCATCCAGAAAGAGGATTGTGAAGACTGGATGTGGATCACAACATAGTATTTTCACCTTTTTTTGTTGTTGCTTTTTTACATTTTTTTCCTTTTTGACTTGATTTTTCTTGTGTAGCATGATAAATGTAGAAATATTTATAGAAGAATTACACATGTTTAAAATACATTGAATTACTTGTCTAGGGAAAGGGGTGGGAGAAAGGGAAGGAGAAAAATTTGGAACACAAGGTTGCATAAGGGTGAATTGTTGAAAACTATCTTTGGATGTATTTTGAAAATAAAAAGCTATTATTAAAAAAAATTAAAACTCCCAAAAAGAAATAATTGCCTGGCGAATCCTTTCTCATTTCTGGCCTGAATTGACCCAGATCTCTTCTAGCATTAATAATCTAGGATTTGATGATTCTCCTAAAACCAAAAGACTTTAGGAAAACTTTATAATAAATATAAACAAATACTTGTGTAATGACTGGAAAAAGGAAAAAAAAAAACTTTGTGGAAACTAGGTGTGTTTTCATCTGTACAAGAATCCCTTAGTGTAGATCACCCTTGCAAAGAAAGCAACTAAATTGTATTATAGTCATGGAGAGATGTCCAAGGACACGAGGTTAAATGACCATGGTCATCCAGCAAACATGCCAGAGACTTAACTGGGATCCATGTCTTTCTGACTCCAAAGTTAACCTTCTGTCTATTATGCTACATGGCTTCCACAAATAAAACTTACCTAGTCAATACAAAATCAGTATGGGAACTCTTCCTGAACTGATAACCAGAATGTATACCTGAACCATCTTCATTCTTTTCCACCTCTTTCATGGTTGAATGGGGAAAAGCCTGGACTAGAAAAGTCTGGATTTTAGTTCAGGCTCTGCCCTAAATAGCTGAGTGAATTTATAAGTTTATTTGGATGAGCTTAATAGTATTCAGTTATGCAGGACTCCTTCCCTGCTCTCCTTTCAGATGACCCTGGACAAATAATTTGATCTTCATAAATTCAATTTTTTCACCAAGAAAATAAGAAGGTAAACCAACTGACCTCTAAGATCTCATCTACAATTTGCACAAATATATGAATCTTCCCTTTTTTCAGCCATGGAATTCTCAGTGTTATTTTGGGGGAGTTTCCTGACTTCCAGAAATTAGCATTTTTACAAGTTGCAATCTGCCAGGATCTGAGGTTGTCCTCTGTTTAGAAACCAGGCATAAAAAAAATATGCAAAAATTCCTCTGGTCCTAGTTAAGGAAGTGTGACTTACAGACACTGGGAAAAGCTAGGCAGTCAATTAGCATTTCAAAAGGGGACCTGCCTTCATAACTAAGATTTGGGGCTCTTTTTTTTTTTTTTTTTTTTTTTTTTGGAGCAATGCTTAGGTTATGGAATAGAAAATTTTAAAAATAGAAATTAAAATAAATTTTTAATAGAAATTTTGGAAACAGGGGCTGGGAGTAGGGTGGTCTTTGCAATTTAAAAAAAATCATTCAAATAGAATTGGCTTTTAAAAAATTCTTTATATTTTACATATTTTAAAATATTGCTCAGGAAGGGATCTATAGACTGGTGTGGGACAATAGCAACTATAAAAACAATCGGAGACTCCTGAGGCAAGAAAAAGTAAAAAGGGATTTATTACGATCTCCCAAGAAAGGACAACTCCCAATAGACAAGGTGTCAGGAGAGAAGTGCAAAGCTCAAACTGGAAAACACAAGATTAAATCCTCCATCACCCCTCACCTTTGCTCCCATTGTCTGAGGGTATCCAGGCTTATACCCTAAACACAGAAATCTAATCAAAAAACAAAAGAGTAAATAACAAACTCGTAATTCAAATTTCCCTGGAGAACTTCTATACAAGTAGATATTCTTGGATAAGAGAATTCTGTTACCTGAACTCCCAAAGCCATCATCACCTCTAAAAGAAGTACTTAAATGCTAATTAAAATGTAGGGAGAAACAGAAGAAATATTCATCCAAGACAATTGAACACCTGCAGCTTTTTATCTCTACCTCAACTTGTTATTGCAAAGTCTCAAGGCCATATTTTTAAGAGGGCTTCACTCAGTTTATCCCATACAATCTTTCTTTATTGATGAACCTTTGAAGACCTTTTGTAAGGGCCCTTTAAATGGGCGGGCACAGTGCAACAGGAGATTTGAGTGGCCCAGAAGTATTCTCTGTGGATATAGGACAACCTTGTGGGTGGGATCTTGGCCATATTGAGATAGCTTCGTAATGGGTGATGGCTCTCTCGCTGGTTGGCTGTGTGTGTGACCTCACAGGCCCTTTATAAACCCACTGCAGACAGCAGTCGCTCTCTTTAACCTGGAGCTCTTTAACCTGGCTCCCTAATCTGGGGTAGCCAAGCCAAGCCAAGCTGATGGATAGTCGAGAGAGGTAAGAAGTCTGGTAGTGAACATGTGGGTCTTCAGACCAGGTGTTCACTAGGGAACCAACAAGTCAGGGCATTATGTGAGTAGGTATAATAAAGGCTTTTAAGATTACACGTGGCTGTTCTTGAGTGCGCTACCAGTTATTAAACTATAGATTCAAGAGATCGTGGTCAGAGACCTTTGAAGGCCTTAGAGGAGGCGAGCCGGGTAGAGTTGACACTGCAAAGGTCAGTGGTCAAAGATACTCTGTTGGGCCTAGGACAGATTAGTAATTGTTACTGCCAGGAGGGCATGTTACAACCTTTCACACTATTCTTGATACATTTCCTCAATTAGTCTGTTTCTAACCCCTCTGGGTCTGATTTGTCCTTTTTCTCTACTGGGGTCTACTCTCATTAGAAACCAAAGAACCTGTTTTCAGTTTGATTTCCTTGGTCCAACACTCTAAAGTTCCAAGTCTGGACCTCCCCCTCCAAGTTGTTCAATTTTTATTCTATGGATTGGAAGCCTAGGGGCCCTTCTTCCGTGGCCTGGTTTTCTAGATGGCCCTCCTTCCATGGCCTCATGGTCCAGGTGGCCCTCCTTCTGTGGCCTCATAGTCCAGGTGGCCCTCCTTCTGTGGCCTGGTGGTCTAGATGGCCCATGTTCTGTGGACAGGATTTATAGATGATCTGGTTTCCATGGCCTCCTGGTCTAAATATGTCTCTACACCTTAGTGTTCTAGATCACACTTCCTCAGTTTTGGTGTTCTAGATCACTCATTCCACATCTTGGTATTCTAGATGCCTGGCTTCTGTGGCCTGGTGATCTAGATGACGCGTTTTCTGTGGCTTGGTTTTCCAGTAGGCCCAGCTTCTGTGGCCTGGCTATCTAGTTGGCCCAGCTTCCGTGGCCAGGTTTTCTAGATGGCCCCGCTTCCTTGGCCTCATAGTCTAGATCACTTTTCCATGTGTTAGTGCTCTAGATCACAAATTTCCCTAGTCTTGGTGTTCTAGATCATCAGTTTCCCCACATCTTGGTGTTCTATAGCTATCATTTTCCCTGTCTTGACATTCTACATTGCCCTGCCTCACTCTTGGAGTTCTATATCAATTATTCCACTTGTTTTGTTGTTGAAGAACAGTTATTTCCCATTCTAGATCACCTCTCTTGGCAGTCTAGATCTTCATGTTCTAGATCAGTCCCCATGTTCTCAGTGTTCTAGATCAGCTAGAACATCCTAAATCACCCTATACCTGTCTACATAGTTTAAACTAACTGTTTTCATGCATTCTCCAGCTTTGTGGTCTTAGTGAGCTTTGAAATGGTTCCACTCTTTTGGGACTACTTTCCAATTTTATTTCTCCCTTGAACTTCTTGCCTGGAAAAGTGGGAAGACAATGGGGACAGGAGCTTGCAGCAGAAGCATATGGCACTGGGACCATATGCTCATTTAAAAGAGTCTGAGGCTGGAGCTTTTTGAATCTCCAGTCTCTGGCTACCATTTTCCATACTGTTTCTTTTCCTGAGTACAGATCAATGATTAGCAATCCTAAGAAATCAATGTTTATGGTCTTGCCAATTACTCATGTATGTTTTTTAGTTTAAGAATTCCTTAGTTCCAGAGTCAGGTGCTACCTGCCCAAAGAGACATAATTTTCTCAGCAGCATACTTTGTAAAGGAGGAAAGGATAAGGTCACCCTGCAACTGGAAGACAAAAACTATCCTGTGAATAGCCAGGAGATCTGGACCTTGCCAAATTCTCCCCCGTAATTACTGTGAATTGCTCAGACAGGACTGGTTCATGGTAAATTCAAAATATCTATTCAGCAGTTCCACCAAGGATCATTTCCTACTGGGAAGAATAGTGAATATAATGGGCCATTTGAGTGTTTTATGTGGTCTATATTTGTTCATGCATGTCTATGAGTCCTTTGTATCTTATGCCTTTTCTGTAGAAGAACAAATAAAAAGTTGTTCCACACGTATTATCTATACTATTATACATAGAGTACCTTTGTGGGAGGAACCCCTGTATTCACTTTTGTGGAAAGCTAATCCTATGATTTCCTTGACATTTTACACTAGGATAGGGGGAAAATCAGAGAGAATCTGACCCTACTGTGGTGAGGATCTTCAAGGATGATCTTGGATCTGGATGAGCCCAAAGTCTCTTGTGAGAGGACCCTGTGCATTGGGCTATAATGGACTTGGTACACATAAATGCTTGCGTAACAATATTAGCTTTCACTTCTGTAGGGTTTCATGGATTATATATTCCTCACAACAACTCTCCAAAGAAGAGAGGAAGCTAATAAAATTATACTTATTTAATAATCAAGGAAATTGAAGCCCAGAAAAGTTAAATAACTTGCCCAATATCATATAGCTGGTATGTGTCAAAACTGAAATTTGAACTCAAGATTTCTGACACTAAGAATCATGCTTTTTACTCTCTGTGTGATCCTAGCAAATTTTCCTGTGAGTTGACTTCCCCATCTATAAAAGAGAGAGGTTGGATTCAATGGCTTCTATGTATTTCTAACCTTGCTTTGTGAGGTTAGCTAATACTGCCTGTATAATTAAGTGAATGTTCCTCTGCCTTACCATTTGAGTTTCAGGCCAACAAGAAGCTTTAGAAGAAACAGGAGAAGATAGGCAAGACTTGAGCAATGAGATCAATTAGAAGATAAAGCCAACCTCTGGCATTTCCCCATGTTTCTTCAAGAGCTTGTCCAGCCAATCTCAGTGAGCTCCAAAGCCATGATCCCTTCTCTGATTGTCTTCCCTCTAATTCCAGACAGAGAGAAAATGGGGGGGAGGGGAAAGAAATCTAGAATTCATTTACTTTATTAAGTTTCTTTTTTTCTTTTTAATTTAAAACAATAGGATTTAAATGATTTATTCAGGGTCACACAGCTAGTGTTTTAAATGACTTATCCAAAATCATACAGCTAGTAAGTATCTGAGGCTGGATTTGAATTCAGGTCCTCCTGACTTCAGGACTGGTAGTTTGTTCACTGGGCCACCTAGTTACCCAGCCATTATATATTTCAGTAAATTAAATAAAAAAGTAAAACACGTAAGTCTTATAAATGAATTTGTTAGTTATGAATGAGAAAGGGAAATGTTAAAGGAAGGGGTGATGGCTTGAAGCAGATATTTCCTATTTTGTTTATTTTTATGTATAAGACCATACTCCTAAATCTTTATAGACTCTAGAACAAATCATGCATTCTGCAAACTTAGTTGAGTTCTGCACAGTTGGAGAGGGAAGAGAGTGTTACTCATGTGTGCCCTCTGGTGGGGAGTAGGAGATTCTGAACAATTACCCACAGTACCTTTAGAGTATCCTTTGACAGTCTTTGGGGTTGGTAGCCTATTTGGGACTATCTGGTGACTAAAATACTTGTTGTACTCTCTAGTTGATAGTGAATTAATGAAATGACAGCCTGCCCCTCTGTAGAGCGCAGAAAGGCAGAGAATGAGCCAGGAGGGGATGAGAGCTTTGGCAACATCACAAAGTGGATGCCTGGGAGTGGCCATACCAGCTGTCACACCTGTGTCTATCTATCAAACTGCAAATGATTTTCATAAGGAGAATTTGGAGAAGGTCTTTTATTCACACTCATTTCCATCAAGGATATTAACTACAGACATTAAAAGATATAATAGCTATACTGTATGATAGGAAAATAGTAATAAAATTTAATGGAAGAATTTTGCATTTACTTAATTTTAAATTAGCAGTATTTCACAAGCCTTAAAAGTGACACCTACTATTCTTTATGCCATAAGAAAATGAAAGAACCTCTGTCTTCATTTAAAAATTACTCAAACCTGTAAACTGTGAGCATTGTTTTTTGTTTTGTTTTGTTTTTCTTCCCAAAATATTTTTACCTTGTGAATACAATCCTTCCTTTGCAACAACAACAACAACAAAATTCGGTTCTGCACATATATATTGTACCTAGGATATACTACAAGATATTTAATATGTATGGGAATGCCTGCCATCTAGGGGAGGGGGTGGAGGGAAGGAGGGGAAAAACTCGGAACAGAAGGGAGTACAAGGGATAATGTTGTAAAAAAAATTACCTATGCATATATACTGTCAAAGAAAATGTTATAATTATAAAAATTAATAAAAAACAAAATTTAAAAAAAGACTTGCAATCTTTTCATGTAGCTGCTGCTAAGTATTATGTAATTATAATTGTATTATTATTGCATTTGACTTGTTTGTTTGTTTTTTTTTTTCTTGCTGCTTGTAATATTTTCTTCTTAAACTTGGAGTTTCAAAATTTGGCTATGATG
The DNA here is from genome assembly GCF_048593235.1 of Sminthopsis crassicaudata. Classification (NCBI taxonomy): domain Eukaryota; kingdom Metazoa; phylum Chordata; class Mammalia; order Dasyuromorphia; family Dasyuridae; genus Sminthopsis; species Sminthopsis crassicaudata. Next base: position 223,080,418 of record NC_133622.1, on the reverse strand, counting down.
TTCCTATAGGCTTTCCTTGTAAAATCACTTTCAGGTGGCAATTGGTGGATTTTTTTTTTTTCTTTTCTGTTTTAACGTTCCCCTCTTGTTCTAACACTTCAGAACAATTTGCTTATTTCTTGTATTATTGTAGCTTTCAGATAGTTCTATAATTCTTATGCTTTTTCTTCTTAATCTGTTTTATAAATAAATTGTTTTTCTTATGAAAAAAAATAAAAAAATAAAAATTACTCAAACCTAATAAAATACAGAGTACTATCAGCTCTAACCAGTTCAGGAGCATCAATTAATGGATTAAGGTCAATCAGTTGCTGTATGATCTCACTCAATATTTCTGTGCCTTCTTTTTTTTTTTTTTCTGAAGCAATTAAGGTTAAGTGACTTGCCCAAGGTCATATAGCTAGGAAGTGTTACATGTTTGAGGTCAAATTTGAATTCAGGTCCTCTTGACTTCAGGGCTGGTGCTCTATCCACTGCATCACCTAGCTGCTCCTATTTCTGTGGCTTCTTAGACCAAAATACTCCTTCCTGGCCACCATTCCCTGATGTGTTCTGTCTGCCCCTACTAGAATATAAATTCCTTGAAAGTAGGAGCTTTTTCTTGTTGTATGTGTATCCTCAGTGCTTAGCACAATGTCTAATGCATAGCAAACACTTAATAATGCCTGTTTATTCATTCATTCATTAACATCCCATTTGCACAATCTTCCAACCTAAAAACAATTATGGTTATAGGTAAAAATAAATAAATATTTCACATTTCTATAGAGCTTATTATTCACAAAGTCCTTTTGTTCACAACCCTATGAAACTGATAGTGCTAGGATTGTTATCTCTAGGTGTTGATAGGAAAATTGAGCCTTGGAGAGGAAAATTCAATTTGACAAACATTGTAAAATACACTCTGTATGTTGAGTACTTTGTTGTGTATTAGAGATGCAAAGACAAAAAGAAAAGAGAAAGAAAAGGACAAGTTATGCTCTAAGAAGCATTGGATTTGAGAGAGACAGCATGCTTACAGATAATTATAAACAGGCTAATTTGGTAATAATCAAAGATAATTTTTATATATCACTTTTAAGTTTTGCCAAGTGCTTTGCATATATTATTTTGATTGTTCCTCATAACAATTTTGGGACATGGGTGCTATTTCTTCTTCAACCTACAGATGAGGAAACTGAGGCTGAGAGGTTAAATAACTTGCCCAGGTTCACTCAACTAGTAGCATCTGAGATGAGATTTGAATTCAGGACTTCCTGGCTCCAAGTTCAATGCATCATCCATTGTTCTACCTAATGGTCAGTTTGAGAGTGAAGTGGTAGCAATGACAGAGATCAGAAAGAGTGGCAAGAGAGAGATGGAGATGAAGGAGTGTATTTCAGGCCCAGCGAATGGTTAATGTGATGCTGGAGATACTGGTACCTGATGGGTTTGTCCTGAGGACAATCTTGTAAATTGCAAAGACCTGTGCATGGGTGAACTTGTATTGTTAATCATGTAAAAATGTCATCAGATGCTGAGTGAAATGAGCAGGACCAGATGATCATTATACACTTCAACAACAATACTACATGATGATCAATTCTGATGGACGTGGCCCTCTCCAACAATGAGATGAACCAAATCAATTCCAGAACTGAACCAGCTACACCCAGCAAAAGAATTCTGGGGAATGAGTATGGACCACAATTTCCATTCTCTCTGTTATAGTTTGCTTGCATTTTTGTTTTTTCTTCTCAGGTTATTTTTACTTTCTTTCTAAATCCGATCTTTCCTGTGCAACAAGATAACTGAATAAATATGTATATATATATATATATATATATATATATATATATATATATATATATATATATATATATATATATATATATATATATATATATATATATATATATATATATATATATATATATAGTGCATTTAACATATACTTTAACATATTTAACATGTATTGGTCAACCTGCCATCTAGGGGAGGGGGTGAGGGGAAGGAGGGGAAAAGTTGGATAAAGAAGTTTTTGCAAGGGTCAATGTTGAAAAAATTACCTATGCATATGGTTTGTTATAAAAAGCTATTATATATAAATGTCATCACAGTTATAAATGGAACTCTGTGGAAGCTCAGAATAGGAATAGAGCTGGCAAGAACACAGAGTATCTAATCCAACTGCATCATTGTACTTGTAACCACTTGGTGGTGCTATCTGGTAAGGTTTGGAGGCTTAAAGAAGCAGGCAAAATCAAAGAAGACTTCCTCTCTCCTCTGACTTCCACCCTTGGAATTGGGGGTGGGAGAGTATAATAGTATGAACACATCCTAGACTCCACCTTTTTCTTCCCACTTTTCTCACTGTCCTTCCTCTGCTAGCATGCTCAAGGAAAGGCTACATGACTCATGGGTACCCATCCCCTTTATCAAATCACCTAAGCTCACAGTTTTAGCCTGAGAGGTAGAAGAAAAACCTTGATCAGGTTTAAATTTTGCTGTTTGGAGAATTTTTCAAAAGTTATTAATAATCAAAATGATATAATCATCTATCATAACTTAGAGACTCCAAGCTTGAATGGAAAAAACACAGATTCCCTTAGCTATTTTAGATAAAGTAGGTTGCACTAATATTTTTTTTTTCTGTGCTAATCTTGCCCCTTCAGTGGCCTGTTCCCTTGAAACTCCTCCTGTTTGCAATTGAGAACAAACACAAAATCACAAAGAAGTTATACTGGTTATAATTTCATGTCAAAGAAAGGAGAAAGAGTTTCTAAGGCACTATGAAGAATCAGAAATCAGGAACAACTGAAGGGATAAAATTATTATTATAGTAAATGCCTGCTGACTAGAGGAAGGGAGGGTGAAGATGGGAGGAAGAAACACTTCAAAAGTCCATTCCAAATATATACCAGCTCAGAGTTTGGAAGACAGTGAATCAGTAAAAAGCTCAAGCTGCCTCAATATCCCAAGCTATAATGGTCATACAAAGGGCCTGATGGAGCAGTTTTCTTTCTCTGCTGATCTATAGCCCCACATAACATGGTCACTGAAATTGCCAAGTAAATTTTCCTTTCCAATTTCTCACCATTCTTCCCTTCCCCCAAGAGAGGGGGAAATGACATTGCCCATTTGGACTACAGTTCCCAGAAATACATGCAGTCAGGTCTAGGATCCTTTCCTTATTCAAGAGGAAGTCAGTTTAATTACCTATATGGAAAATGACACAGGTAGAGAAGAGGGCACAGAGGTAATAACTATTAAAAAGAGACAAATGAAATAATATTTGCTTTTTTTCCTCAATAGTATTTTATTTTTTCAATTACATGTAAAGATAGTTTTCAACACTCATTTTTGTAAGACTTTGTGTTCTAAATTTTCCTCCCTCTTTCCCTTACTTCCCCTTTCTCCAACAACAAACAATATGATATAGGTTAAATATGTGCAGTCCTTTTAAACATATTTTCATATTTATTATGCAGTGCATATTTATCATATGTTATCAAACCAAAAGGAAAAAAAAAAACACGAGAAAGAAAAAGCAAACAAAGATGAAAATACTATGCTTCAATCAACATTCAATCTCCATAGTATGAGATAATATTTGTAAAATGCTTAGCACAATTCCTGATACATAGTAGGCACTTAATAAATCCTTATTCCCTTTTCCTATTCCCAACTATTAGAGCTTGAATTTGGATCAGCCCTTTGACTCCAGATCCAGATTCGACATACTCTATTCTATCTCACAGTGCTTCTTTCTTGCTTATGAGATCTCTAGCAAAAGTTGCCTTTAAGCCAGGGTTAAAAGTCTGGGGAAGAATTAGGCCAAAATCAATTGTGGGATGGATCGTACATGTGGGAAGCAGTATAAACAAAAGTGTACAGACTGAATCAGGGCAGAGTAGATTAGTATAGTTTGGCTAGAGCACTGAGTGCATGAGGAACAATAATGGGAGATTTATTTTTTTCCTTACTTAATAATGTTTTATTTTTTTACAGTTACATGTAAAGAGAGTTTTCAACCATTTATTTTTTCATATATATATATTTTAAGTTACATGTAAAAGAATTTATTTATAACTTTTTTAAAACTTTGAGTTCCAGATTCTCTCCCTTCCTTCCTCCCACATCCACCCCTCATTGAGAAGGCACATGTGAAGTTATGCAAAATATTTCCATAAAAATCATATTACATAACAAGATTATGTGATGATCAACTGTGATGTACTTGGTTCTTTTCAACAATGAGATAATTCAAGGCAATTCCAATAGACAAGTGATGGAAAGGGGCATCTGCATCCAGAGAGAGATCTAAGGAGGCTGAATGTGGATCACAGCATTGCATTTTCACTTTTTTTTTTTTTTTTTTTTTTTTGCTATTATTGTTTGTTTACTCATTTTTTACTTTCTCATTTTTCCCCTTTTGATCCGATGGATAATCCCCTCAATTTCCAATTCTTTAACCTGAGAAAAGAACTATACACATTTTTGTATATATAAGTTCTTTTCTTTTTAAAAAAAAAATCTCTTTTCAACAATTAGTTTCTATAAGATGAGTAAATTGTTACATGTGTTTATGATGGGATACTGTTGTTCTATAAGAAATGATGAGCAGGATGCTCTCAGAAAAACCTGGGAAGTCCTCCATGAGTTCATGCAAAATGAAATGTAACATGTACAAAATAATAGCAATGTTGTGGGATGATTAGCTGTGAGTGTTACTATTTTTAACAATACAATGATTCCAAGATTACTTTAGGACTTAGGATGAAAAATGCTATCCATATCCAGAGAAAGAACTGATTATGTCTGAACACAAATTGAAACTTTTTTTTTTTAAGTTTCAAAGGGGAGATCTTTTGAATTCCATTTTTTTCCCTCCTTCCTTCTTTCCCTTCCTCCTCTTCAAGATAGCAAGCAACCTGACATCCCTTAGTATTCCAAGCATGGTAAAAATTAATTTTAGTTAGTAATTTTAATTTTCACATTGAAGTACGATGAACTAACTTTAGCTTTAAAGGGAATAATTTTGCATTAAGTTACATTATGTAAATAATGTTGAATCATATTTCCACATTAATCAAGCTGTGAAAAAATAATCAGAGACAAACAACATAGAAGAGAAAATAATATGTTTCTGTCTGCTTTCAGACTCCATATTCTTCTTTGGATGTGGATGGCATTTTTCATCATGAATCTTTTGAAATTGTCTTGGTTCATTGCATTGCTGAAAAGAACTAAGTCTATCACAGTTGATCATCCCACAATGTTACTGTTACTATGTATAATCTTCCTAGTTCTGCTCATTTCACTTAGTATCAGTTCATATAAATCTTTCCAAGTTTTTCTGAACTATCTGTGCTTATCATTATTATAATCAATAGTACAACTTGTTGAACCATTTTCTAATTAATGGGCATCTATCTCTTGATTTCCAATTTTTTGTATCTATCTCCTTGATTTCCAATTTTTTGCCACCACAAAAAGAGATGCTATAAATATTTTTCTACAAATAGGTCCTTTCCTTTTTATTTTGATCTTTTGGGGATATAAGACCTAGTAATGGTATAGCAGGATCAAAGGATATGTATCTTTATAGCCCTTTGGACATTTTCTCTCCAGAATGATTGGATCAGTTCACGACTCCTTCAACAATGCATTAGTATTCCAATTTTCCCACATCTGCTCCAACATTTATCATTTTCCTTTTCTTGTCAACTTAGTCAATCTGATAAATGTGGGGTAGTACTTCAGAGATGTTTTAATTTGTATTTCTTTAATCAATAGTGATTTTGAGCATTTTAAAAATATGTCTATAGATATCTTTAATTTCCTCATCTGAAAACTACCTGTTCATATCCTTTGATCATTTATCAGTTGGGGAATGACTTGTATTCTTATAAATTTGATCCACTTCTCTATATATTTGAGAAATGGAGATTTTATAAGAATCATTAGTTGTAAAGTAACATGGGATTTAGATGAGAGTTAGATTATGGAGAACCTTGAATGCCAACTGCAGAAAGGAGATCTACATGTTCTATTATCCAGTACTAATATCTTTACTACACTTATGAAACAAATGTTAGTCAGGTAGTAAACAGTCAAATTAAGCATTTATTAAGCTAAGTTAAGGTCCTTTTGTTAAGTGTTAGATGATTTGTGAATGTTTCATTTTGTTCTAATCCTGAGCCTGAACCATTGGTCTGCTTTGAATTGGGCCTGGCCCAGAATACTTTGCCATCCTTCACAGGGTGAGTGGCAAGTGGGAAGTGGTAACTGCCTATTTGGGGTAGTATTGGGCTTGAATGATTTTGGTGCAGTGATGGGATACCCTGGCCAGAGAGCACAAATTACTTCCAGGTACTGTGCTTCAGCTTCAGAATGACTCACCTAGCCACGATGGCTTTCCCCTTTTATACCAATGCATAAATGATCATAGAAGCCCATACACATGCTTTCTATCCTTGGCCATATCATATCACAAGATATAGGTCAGACTTAGATCCTTCCAAATCACGCTAAGTTGGACAATCTATAAGATGGCAGGCAGTCCTGGCTACCTCGGTATTCCAAGCACAGTAAATTTAATTTTATTTGTTACTCATTTTCATTTTGTGGAGAAATGAACTAACTTTAGTTTTAGGGAGGTTAATCTGACAATATATTATTGGATAAGTGCCTAGCATAGTGCCTTACATATAGTTGGTACTTAATAAAAGAGCTAAGTCGACCACAGTTGTTCATCCTACAATGTTACTGTTACTATGTACAGTGTCTTTCTAGTTCTACTCATTTCACTCAGTATCAGTTCATATAAGTCTTTCCAAGTTTTTCTGAACTATCTGTGCTTATCATTATCATAATCAATAGTATTCCATTACATTCATATAGTACAACTTGTTGCACCCAGAGTTATTGTGAGAATCAAATTAACTAATATGTGTATGGCACTTAGCACAGGTGTGGTACAGGTAGGTGCTTAATAAATGCTTATTCCCTTCCCCTCATTTCTTCTTCTACCTCCTGTACCTTGTTGACTGTTTCATTAGAGGGAGAATAATGTTAGGAAGTTATTACAATAGGCCAGGCAAGGAGTACATTCAGAGGAGTGCAATGAGTATAGTGAGGGGACTAGAACCATATCGGAGGAGGGTTAAACTCTCTTATACACAGGGGACAAGAATGGTTCTGCTTGGTCATAGAAGGTGCAACTGGTAACAACCATTGGATATCTGCTTTTATATTGGTATGGGTGCTGTCTTTGTCCATTCAGATCCAGACCCCTCTGACTGGATCCACTTCCTGTGTTTTTGTGGCTGAAAAAAAAAATCATTGTCAATAGAGGAGCCAAACCTCTATTTTTTTTTTAATATTTCCATGGTTTTTCCCTTTTATTCTGATTTTTCTTTCCCAACATGATTAATAAAACAATGTATATTACAAATGAAAAGAAAAAAATAAGAAAAAAAAGAGACCAAATAGATCCATGGAACTAAGAAATAATCAAGAAACCAAAGCAATTATACTAGGAGCTTTTTGTTCAATGAATCAAGAAATTTAAACTGGAGCCAAACCTCTATTGATGAGCCTCTAGAAACTTTTTCTGGACTAGATCTTAGATGATAACCACTCAGATCATCTCCTGACCCTTATTCAGAGTCCTCTAGTTTGGCAGAACCTGCCAGAACTTTTGAGAACTCAAACCAATTTCCACAATTGAAGGAAGACTTTAATGGAGGATAAATTATAAAACTGTATTTGTATTACTTTTTCTAAAGTGAAAATTTTCATCTCCATATAACTCCCTGATATCATAGACTTGAGACTGAAAATGATCTTTGAGGTCACCTAGAATAATTCTCCTGATTTTTTAAGCCAGGCAATTTGCCCAAGGTAATCAATGATCGATTCCTTTATACACGAGATCATGGAATTAAAGCTGACAGGGAACTTAGAAGTCTTCTAGGTCAAACCCAAAACTTTACAGAAGAGGAAACTGAATCCCAGAAATATTGCATGACTTTCCTGAGATTATAGAGTTAACTAGGGCTGGAGGTCTCAGTGACTCCCTGATCAACCCCCTTTTCAAGGAACATGGCTACCTCCTTAATTTCTGGTTCTACTTCCTCCTACACCCCTGAGTCTTAACCCATTTTTTTGGAGGTATGAGAAGAGGCCATTGCAGAAATAGGAAACAAATAAGCAAAGAAAGGCAAATAGAGATCCTTTTCAGAAAATAGTGGAAAAGTGGGTTTGTAATATACACCTAAAAGTAAACTCCTTATTATTTGTGGCAGGAAGTAAATAAAGTGGTTTTTAAAAGTCTTAAGTACACCACAGATTCTTTCCTCAAATAAACCTCCAAGCGTGAGTCACTGTGCGTTGTGGAAACATGAAATCAAATGGATAAGGGTGAAATGGAACCCCAAATATTCTTCAGCTCAGCCACTAGAGGGCACCCAATTATCACTCTGCAAAAACATTGAGAAAGCCCAATCAAGATGTTTCTGAAAGGGATGGATATGGCTTTTAGAAAGGCCATTTAAAATGTCCACATATGACGACATCAATGGAAAAGAACAAATGTAACATGTTGTAATTATAATGCCCAAGGTTAGCTCCAGAGAAGAGGAGAAAATACATCTCTCTCCCTTTGCAGAAGTGGAGGACTGTGGGTAGGGGACATTGCATAGATTACCAGCTTAATTGATGTTAGTTTTATAAAATTGTCTTATTTTATCTTTTTGTTTTCTCTTTTATTATTTATTTATTAGAGGTATTGATTCATTGATTGATTAGGAGTGTAGGTCAGGGGAATGGAAGTAGGAGAAAGGTGATGTATATGTGTATGTATATGTGAGTTATAAATAAATACAAATATACTTCTTTTACATATATACACACATATACAAATATATGTATGCATGTGTATGTATGTGCATATATTTGGAAGAGAAGTAGAAATAAAAACAAAAGATCAGTCAATAAGCATTTATTAAGCATCTACTATGAGCCAGATAGCACCATGGATAGTACGCTAGGAAGTTCAAATCCAGGCTCAGACATTTGCTACTTGTGTGACATTGAGCAAGTCATCTGCTTGCCTCAGTTTCCTCATCTGCAAAATGAGCTGGAGAAGGAAATGTCAAACCACCCCAATATCTTTGCCAAGAATATCCCAAATGTGGTCACAGCAAGTCACTGGAAAGACTAAGCAACCTGAGCCGGGCAGTGTGCTGGGCTCTGGGATTTCTAAAACAAATACAAATGGCACCTGTTTTCAAGGATCATCCTATTGTTTTGTGGTATTTCATCCTCATCCCTAATCTTCAAGCCTTGATGATTTAAAGCCCCTTGTGCCCTTCCCCCAGGACTGCCACTGTCCTGTAGTCTATGTCCATCCTAATCTGGTGGCCAGTTTGTGTTAAGGTGCTAACAGCTTCTAAGGGCTAGATTTTATGTGATATTTACATTATTATTTGAGGTCTACAGATGCTTGACAAAACTTATCCCATTTGATTCTTTCTGTGGGTGTTATCATTTCCCCAGTGAGCAAGCAGATACAGAGACAACTCTTAAGTGTCAAGGGCAAAAATTGAAAGCTAGGTCTCTCCGGGATTTGAAACTCCAATTCTCCATTCCTCCCACTACACCATCATACTGTCACATTAATTTAATCTACCATTTATTACATCTGCATTTTAATAAGTGTAGAAAAATCTTTAACTCAGGTGTAAGAAATGGTATTTTCTTTTTTTCTTTTCTTTTCTTTTTTCTTTTTTCTTTTTTTTTTTTTTTTTTTTTTTTTGAGGCTGGGGTTAAGTGTCTTGCCCAGGGTCACACAGCTAGGAAGTGTTAAGTGTCTGAGATCATATTTGAACTCAGGTCCTCCTGAATTCAAGGCTGGTGCTCTATCCACTGCGCCACCTAGCTGCCCCCAGAAATGGTATTTTCAAGATCAGCAAGTTTGTGTTTAGTATATCTTATTCCATTTATGTTGTAATCACTGTGTATATTGTTTTTCTGTCTTTGTTCAGCTCATTATTGTATATATCTTCCCAAGCCTCTCTGAATTCTTCTTCATTCATTCTTATAGCACAGTAATATTTGATTCTATTTACATTTGTTTAGCTGCTTTCCATTTCAATGCAGTGCAGTCTTATAAATTTAAATAAGTTCCATGTGTATTATCAGAGATTTGCTGCAAAGATTTTTTTTTCTCATTTACCTGCTTCTCTTCTAAACTACATTGGCTTTGTGCAAAAACATATTTATTTTATATAATCAAAATTGTCCATTTTACTTTCTGTGATTCTGTCTCTTGTTTAGTCACAAAACTCTTCCCTATCAATAGGTAGCTGACAGGTAATTTCTTCCTCATTCCTCTAACTTGTTTATGATGTCACTTTTTATGTCTAAATCTGTACCTATTTAGAACTTATCTTGTTATGCAATGATAGATGTAGGTCTATGCCTGTTTTCTGTCCAACTGTTTCCCTAGTTTCTTATCAGTTTTTGTAGAATGGTGAATTCTTGCTTCAAAAGAGAAAAATAGGTAGCAAAAAGATAGGTAGTGCTGGACCTTGAATCAGGAATACTTGAATTCATATCCAGCCTCTGACATTCAATATTTGTGTGATCCTGGGCAAGTAACTTAATCTTTCTGTCTTTCTGTCTCTCTCTGTGTCTCTCTTTTTCTCTCTCCTTCCTTCTTTCTTCTTTCTCTCTCCTCTCTCCCTGCCTCTCTCTGTTTCTTTCTCTGTCTCTTTTTCTTTCTCTCTCACTTTCTCTGTCTCTCTTACTATCTTTCTCTCTTCCTCTCTCTGCCTTTTCCTCTCACTCACACTCTCCCTCTCTGTCTGTGTCTGTCTTTCTCTCTGTCCCTGCCTCTCTCTCTCTTCAACTTCAAATGGGTTGGCATCTACCTTCCAGATTGTTATGAGGATCAAATGAGATAGTGTTGTCAAGCACTTAGTATAGTGCCTGGTAAATAGTAGGTATTTAATAGATGTTTTTATCCCCTTCCTTCCAATAGTTGGGATTTCACAAACATTAGGCTGCTGTTGTTTCCTCAATTAGTTGTATCTGACTCTTTGTGAGTTCTTGGCAAAACAAACAAACAAAAACAAAAAACTGTATCGGTTTGCTATTTTTTTCTTAAACTCATTTTACAGATGAGGAAACTGAGGCAAACAGGGTTTAAGCAACTTGCTCAGGGTCACACAGCTAGAAAGTGTCTGAGGTCCATTTCCAGAGATCCATTTCTTAATGAGTATCAAATTGTTTGGATGACGACTAGTTGGCAGGCTAGTTGGATATCTGGTAGGACAGTTTAATCTTTTGTACTGGGGTGACCCCTCAAACTCCAGCTATTCAAGGAGCTGTCCAGCTCACGTGCTGTTAAAGGAATGTTTAAGGTTTTCCAGCATTCCCAGAAGTAGCCCAGAAGATACTAGGTTAATTATTGAAGGCTGCCTACAGTAATAAGCCTGCTTGCAATGCTACCTCCCATACTTTCCACCAGAGTCCTTCCAGTCTATCAAGGCACAGTTTAATAGCCTGAGGAAAGCTTCCAAATTAGGGGGCGGTCTGTTTCAGTGCCTCTCCTCTCCACCCTCTGTTGGTGACTGGGATGAACTGCTTCCTCTTCTCTACCTTGTAGAATCTTTCAAAATTTAGACAGATAAATAGAGAGATAGATAGACATAGATGTTAGGATTACTAGGTGAGAACTCAGGTTGTCTGGACAATGACAAGGTGAGAATTCAGGCTGTCTGGACAATGACAAGGTGAGAACTCAGGTTGTCTGGACAATGACAAGGTGAGAACTCAGGTTGTCTGGACAATGACAAGGTGAGAACTCAGGTTGTCTGGACAATGACAAGGTGAGAATTCAGGCTGTCTGGACAATTACAAGGTGAGAACTCAGGTTGACTTGATAAGAGGAGCAAGCTCATTGGTTGGAGTACTCCTTCCCTCCGAACTTTACAGTTGAAGTGTATAATGATACCCTAGTTCTGCTCGTTTCACTCAGCATCAGTTGATAGTGCTCAGGTCTAGAGGAAAAAACTGCAGGCAATCAGAAAGAAACAAGTCAAATATTGAAGAGTCATAGTCAGGATTACACAGAATTTAGCAGTTTCTGTATTAAAGGATTGGAGGACTTGGAATATGATATTCCAGAAAGCAAAGGAGTTTGAATTACAACAAAGAATCAACTACTCAGAAAAAGTGAGCATATTTTTTCAGGAGTAAAGTCGGTATTCAATGAAATAGGTGAATTTTAAACATTTCTGATGAAAAAACTAAAGCTAAACAGAAAATTCAAATTTTCAAATATAAGGCTCAAGAGAAACATAAGAAGTTATTCAGTAAAATTAAGCTATTTACATTCCTACATGGGAAGATGGAACTTGTAACTCTTAAGAATGATACCTCTATATATTTTAACATGTCTAATATGTATGAGACTGTCTGCCATCTAGGGGAAGGGGTGGAGGGAAGGAGTACTCCAACCAATGAGCTTGCTCCTCTTATCAAGTCAACCTGAGTTCTCACCTTGTAATTGTCCAGACAACCTGAATTCTCACCTTGTCATTGTCCAGACCAACCTGAGTTCTCACCTTGTCATTGTCCAGACAACCTGAGTTCTTCACCTTGTCATTGTCCAGACAACCTGAATTCTCACCTTGTCCATTGTCCAGACAACCTGAGTTCTCACCTTGTCATTGTCCAGACAACCTGAGTTCTCACCTTGTCATTGTCCAGACAACCTGAGTTCTCACCTTGTCATTGTCCAGACAACCTGAGTTCTCACCTGAGTTCTCACCTTGTCATTGTCCAGACAACTTGAGTTCTCACCTTGTCATTGTCCAATCTGAGTTCTCACCTTGTCATTGTCCAGACAACCTGAATTCTCACCTTGTCATTGTCTAGACAACCTGAGTTCTCACCTAGTTATCCTAACAATAGATTCTTAAATGAATGGTTAGATAAATAAATAGAGCATTAATTCAGTGCTTGCTATGTTCCAGGCACTATGCTAAATCCTGGGGATTCTGATATATAGAAACAAAATCCTCCTTGTCCTCAAGGATCTTGGATTCTATTGGAGAAAGACAATGTATAAAGAGGTTCTGGGAATTAGGCAGAAAAGAGGGGTTTCTAATATATGGAAACAGTCCCTGCCCTCAAGGATCTTGGATTCTATTGGAGAAAGACAATGTATAAAGGGGTTCTGGGAACAAGGCAGAAAAGAAGGGTTTCTAATATATGGAAACAGTCCCTGCCCTCAAGGATCTTGGATTCTATTAGAGAAAAATAATGTATAAAGGGATTTTTGGAATCAGGCAGAAAAGAGGGGATTCTAATATATAGAAACAAAATAGTCTCTGCCCTGGAGATCTGAGATTCTATTGGAGAAAGACAATGTATAAAGGGGTTCTGGGAACAAGGCAGAAAAGACACAAGAACTGTCATCATGGCCTGGACCCACCCTGAATAAGCCAAAATACTCATTTATTTGAAAAAGGAGGGGAGTCTTAGTTTTTAGATTGTAAGTGCCCCAAAGCATTGGTACCCCATTTTTATATGTACTCCAATTATAGATATAGATTTCATTTTTCCTTGAAATCTTCAGATTATGAAAGTAGAGCAATCAGGAATCTCAGAGATCTTTGCTCCTTTTGAAGAAAATGACATTGAAACCCAGAGATATTTAGAGGCTTGCCCATAGACAATAAGTAAGATGGCAAACCCAGTTCCTTTCACTCCCCATTCAGTATTCTATCTATTTCATATGACTTCCTTTTCCCTCCCCAAATATCTTAGAATCTGCTATGTCCTTTTAGCTTCTAAAATAGTAGTTTTTAACCTATTTTTGTATGGTGGGCCCCTTGGGCAATTTGGTAAAACCTATGAATTACTGCTCAGAATAATGTTTTTAAATGCATGAAATAACACACATAGGATTAGAAAGGGGGCCAATTATAATGAAATAGCTATAAAGATATTTAAAAACCCACAGACCACAGGTGAATATTTATTTATATATTTTACCTTCTGTGTTTTAGAATGCTTTAGAAAGGAGTCTGTTAAAAGGCAGATGCTCTCATTTTTCAGCTGTGTGCTTTCTTTTTTTCTTTTTTCTTTTCTTTTTTTTTTTTTTTTTTTTTTTTTTTTTTTTGAGGCTGGGGTTAAGTGACTTGCCCAGGGTCACATAGCTAGGAAGTGTTAAGTGTCTGAGACCAGATTTGAACTCAGGTCCTCCTGAATTCAAGGCTGGTGCTCTACTCCACTGCTGCCACCTAGCTGCCCCCGAGCTGTGTGCTTTCTAACTTAGCTCTTAGTATAATACCCAGCACAAAATAGGTGCTTAATTGATATCTGTCTAATTGAATAATCTACTGAGTGCCTATTGATGACATGGCACAAAATACTTGGGGTCAGAGGACTTGAGTTTGAATTCTGATTTGCTGTTGTTTTGTAGGACCCTGGACAAATCCCTGTTGAATTTAATAAATGCTTTTTGACTAATTGATTTTTCTTCTTGTACCTTAGTTTTCTCAGCTGAAAAATCAGAGGGGTGAAGGAAGAAGAAACTGACCTCCACAGTTTCTTCTAGCTCATCATAATCATAATGGAAATCATGCTAAATCCAGAGTCTGAGGACCTGGGTTCAAATCTCAATTCTGCTCTTTACCACTTGTTTGTAAATTTTCCCTTCTCTGCATCATCTTTCAGATTTAGGGGTTTGACAAGATGGCTTCTAAGGGCCCATGTAGCTTGGGGCTTATGATCTTAATAACATGTTCTCTCCGGTGAATTGTTCTGGTGTCCACCAGATGGCGCGGATGTCTTTTTAGCTGTCAAACTTTGCAAAAGCTGGGAAACTTGCAAGTTTCTGGCCCAGCAGAGAGACTGAGGCACCTTATGAAAGGGATCAAAAAATGAAAAATGAAACATGGTTGAAAGCAGAGGGTTCTGCAGGAGAGTTATTTCCTAACTCTTCTGCTTGTGGGGGATGTGGTCTTGGTGAAGCATTTTATTTAGTCTCATAGAGCTAGAACTGGAAGAATTTATCTCATCTGAGCTCTCTCATTCTACAGATGGAGAAACTGAGGCCCAAAGAAATTAACATATTTCCCTAAGGTAGATGACAGAATAGTTAAATCCAGGTCCTCTGATTGCAGCCAGTTCTTTCTACTACAGTTATTTCTCCCATATTGTAATTTTCCCCATTGTGGTTTCAATCTATCTGAGGGTCAACATAAGAAGCTGCAGACAACATGCAAGCCAGCAGAGAACACAAAAAACTTTAGAAACTCAGAAATATATAAATTCATGTATGATATTGTTTTAGCAACCAAAATTTTACAATAAAGTTTTATAAACACTCCCATAAGGAAAAAAGAAAACAATTCAGACTTCTCTGATAGGAAATAAGGACCAGAAAATTTCCAGATCATTAGGACTCTGAACCCCTAACCTCCACAATGTGGAAGGGATAACTATATTATATGTTAATACATATAGATATAGGTATCTATATTTATCTCTATCATCTATTATTCATCCATCTATCTATCTATATCTATATCCATTTATCTGCAATATTAAGAAATCAGCCTATCTTAGTGTACGAAGCCCTCAACTTAGAAACGTTTGGGTTCCCCAAAATTCATTTGCTAGTAGGTTTGTAGGGAAGAAAATTTGCCCCCAGAAATGGTGGTTAGACTCTTGAGTGTACAGACAATCTTATCTAGGGATATAACAAAACCGTGAAAGAGGATAAGTCACAAACATTGATATAACAGTTTTACATCCAATAAAGAATTCCTTCTACAACAATTCAGTACAAGTGATGGATCTTTACTACAAACAAGTAGTAAAGAGCAGAATTGAGATTTGAACCCAGGTCCTCAGACTCTGGATTTAGCATGATTTCCATGATGATTATGATGAGCTAGAAGAGACTGTGGAGGTCAGTCTCTTTTTCCTTCACTCCCCTCATTTTTCATCTGAGAAAAATGAGGTATAAAAAAGCATTTATTGAGTGCCTACTTTGTTCTAGACACTATGCTAAGCACTTGGAATACAAAGAAAGAAAGGGAGAAAAAACACTGTCCATGCTCTCAAGGAGTTCACATTTTAATGTGGAAACAACATGCAAAAAAGGAAAAATCTAACATCACATACATATCCTAATGTCCTACATATATGTATGACATTTTTAATATATGTATATAAAATATACATATAAATCCTAATATCTATATCTATATCTCCATCCATCCATATAACACAATTTCCACTGTGCCATCAATCTTTCCAAGTACCTAATAAATACTTTTCCATACTTGGTACAGTGGTTAGAGTATTGGGCCTGGAATCAGGGAGACTGATTTTCCTGAGTTCGAGTAACTGTGTGACCCTGGCAAGTCACTTCATCCTGTTTGCCTCAGTTTATTCATCTGTAAAATGAATCGGAGTAAGAAATGTAAACCATTCCATTATCTTTGCCAAGAAAACCTCAAATGGGGTCATAAAGGATTGGACATGACTGAACAACACCCAAATTCCTTTATTCACATATGAGAGATCTCTCCAAACATGATGAGGCTGGGCTTTTGATACCAGAATCAAGTGTTCAGGAATATATTCATGGCAGGAGCTACTAAAACTTAGGTTTTGATGGCACAGCCTTCAAAAATCAGGGTTCTAGGATCATAGATAAAAGGTTCAACAGAAGGTATCTAGTCCAGTCCTTTCATTTCACAGATAAAGAAATTGAAGTCTAAAAAGTGAAATGTTTTAGTTCTATAGGTAGTTAGTAGGGATTGGAACCTAAGGTCTCTGATTCCAAATCCAGACTTTATTAGCCATACATGCTGCTACTTAATCAATCTATCAATCAATCAATCTGTCAAGCAATTAATTTCTTAAGTGCTCTAGGCCCAGCACTGGTGATACAAAGACAAAACCAAAACAGTCCTCATCCTCAAGGAGCTTACATTCTTCTGTTATTGTTGCTGCTGCTGCTAGGGCTGAGGCTATATAAAGAAATTTACACAAAAGAGAGGCCATTTTTTGAGTGTAGGAGAGGGTAGCAAGATAGTTCAGAAATGAGAAGGAGGCAGCAAAGTTGTTTCCCTGGAGCAGGCAAACTCTAGAGCTTTGACACTGATCCTCCCCTTGTCCTCTCCCCTGCTCAGATCACATTTGGGCATTGTGTTTTTTTCTTATAATCCTGGCAATACGCATTCAATCAGTATAGTACTTCTGGCTGACAATAGTTCAAGAATCTGTGTTGTACAGAAGCCTAACAAAAAAAGTCACTGCTTTTCATTGTCATTTTTTTTAAAGTCATGAACCACTCTTTGTGATGAGTTTGCCATTTCCTTCTCCAGCTTATTTTCCAGATGAGGAAACTGAGGCAGACAAGGCAGGTAGCTAGTAAGTGTCTAAGGTCACATTAGATCTCTGGAAGATGAGTCTTCCAGGCTCTGCTCTGTGCAGTATGGCATTACTTAGCTGCTCTTACAATCTCATTTAATATTCATAACCACCTTGGACAGTAGATAAGCAAAACCTTCTCATCTTCATTTTATGAATGAAGAAATAAAGACTGAAAATTTAAGTGGCTTGTCCAGAGCTAGGTGGCTCCTAAGTATTTGAAAGGAAACTAGAACCTAAATCTTTTGTTTCCAAGCTTTCATCTCATCATGCTGTCTGTGTCTTTAAGGACAAAAAACATTTGGGGGGAGGAATGAAGGATGGGAAGGTAAGATTCACATATACTGCACTTGAATTATTGCAAATCCCAAATTAATTCAGTCTGAATTATTTTATGATATAGAAAATATAATATAATACATTTATTTGTGGTTGCATATTTTCCAAATAAATTCTATATATATAAATTAATCATCTAAAAATTGCAAGTGGTCAGAACTAAGGAAAATGAAAAAGCCTCCAAATGAATCTATTTCATTCTTAATTGTTTATCATCTATCCTTTGTACAGATGAACGGGACCCTTTGTTTTCCCTTTATGATGCTTGCTGACAGATGTTCTCTATGCCTTTTTGCCTCATAGAAATTATGCAGAGAATTTATAATAAAGAAAGAAACATTGCATCTTAATGTTAAGCAGAGCCAAGTTGGGAGAATGAGCTTTTAATTATGGGTCTCTCCAAAAGATCTCTCTGATCTTGTCAGAATTATTTCCCTTCTCCATTCCCTTGCTTCTAAAAGGAGTCTGGTGAATTATTTCAGCTGGAAAGACCCTTGCTTCTCCTACATTCATGTCAAGCTTTCTTTCTTCACCAGATAAGGAATATTTCTAAGGAAACCTTGGGACAGAAGACAATTCACCTCATCTTTCAGTGCCCCTGGATAATTCTGTTGGATTAAAATATAGAACAGGGGCCTACCTGCAAGGAGTTTTCCTTCACTAGTGAAATTATCTGAGCAGTAAAATTGGAAGATTATCAAAACTTGGAATAACACACACACACACACACACACACACACACACACACACACACACACACACACTATTCTGTTGTTCTTTCCTCTGATCTTCAGAGTGGCAGATCATGGGGCAGGTCTGGCTTTTAATTTTTTTTTTAAAGAAATTATTTTCCTTCAGGCAGTTATGGTTATTGTGTTTCTTTTGTTATTGTAATCTTTTAAATATTCTATTTTTAAAATAATAGGTGTATTATAATCATATCAGTCTTTACCACTGATTCTGCAAGAATATGGCAGAAAATAGGAAGACAGGAATCAAAGACTTGTTTTGATTATATTTATGTGATAGAAAGGATGTATATTGTCCAGATTGTTATGTGCAATTGGATCAAGTTGGCTCTTACTGGAATGAGTTGGTCCAAAAGTATATAAATTTGAGTCAGGCACTACTATTTGACATTGTCTAGAGCTTTTTAAACAATTCTTAATTTCCTCCTTGATTGGAATATGTATGTTAAGTAGTTAAGTTAACCAGGGCTATGGCTTATGCCACAGAAAATTAAGGTAAATTTATTAATTATATCAAATTAGTAGAAATTATTTTATTTTAGCATTATAGAACCAATTTAAGTTTTGGCCCCTGTTTTCATAATTAAACTATTATAATATTATAAATAATATAATCATAAAATTACTAATATAATAAAATAATAATCTAATTAAAATAATTAAAATTTCAAAATTAAAATAAGAAACTACAAGATAGCACCCTTTTTCTCCCCATGTCTCCACCCCAGTGACCTCAACTCAGATAAACTCTTCCCTGTTCTGGCCCAGCCCTTTCCTGTTCCTTCAGGAAAACTCCCTAGCAGTGACTAAGACCTCTTTCTCCATCCTCCCTCTCCAACTGACCTACCTTTAAAAATTGATTCCCTGCCCCTAGTAGCAAAGTCATTTTGTCCCTGAGAGAAAAATCCATCTTTTTAACACCAACATTCTCTCTTCAAGTGGGTAAAGAATGCCTGTTATTCAAACTATACTATGTGGTTGGATGAATGATCTATAGTAATGATGTCAAACTCAAATAGAAATTGGAACCCTTTGGGCCACATATTGACTTAGAAAACCAGAAATTGACATTATCTATGGGGCATTGTATTTTTTTTTAGTTTTTAAAAGATATTTCCCAATTTTATTTTAATTTGATTCCAGAGAGTTTTGTACTGACCATGAGTTAGATACCTCTGAATAGAATGACTACATCATTTTACATAGACAGACACAACAAATAGAAATGGGCAATCTCACTGTTTTTCTCCTCCCACACACAATCCTAAACATCCCTTGACAGACACCAGGAATATAACTTTGTTCAAAGAGCCTATGATTATCCATATCAAATGAGGCATAAAACTATATTTATATTCTCATCAAAAGTGGGTGCTCAGTCCCTAATTGAAAGGATTCTTTGTAATTGTTAAAGTCCTCCAAATATTCCTTCCTGCAATGATGTTTTGCTATATCAAACTCTGGGACACTGCAGGGTTTCCTAAATAAGATCCATAATTCTGCTAAAAAATTTGATTTAACAATCTACACAAGAAAAATCAAGTGGATGAAGACTGCCTCTGTCTAGATGATGTTGTTCCCCAATCCTCACCTAGAATCAATCCAACTTCTCCATCCCATAATGGAACATAACCTAGACATAAATTGGATGGATAACCCATGGAACTGGGCATATCTTGGGTAGGTAATATGAGCTGTGTCCAGAAGTGGACAAGAGGAGGAAGAGGGTAGGCTGGATTGGGATATTGTGCAGGACTTTTTCATACCTCATGCTTTTCCCCTGAAACAAAAGTTTATATCAGGGGTTCTCAAACTACGGCCTGCAGGCCAGATGCAGCCCACCAAGGACATTTATGACACCCGCCGGGTTATGGCAAATGGGCTGAGGGGCGGAGACAGAGTGTGACCTTTGGTTTTTACTATAGTCCGGCCCTCCAACAGTCTGAGGGACAGTGAACTGGCCCCCTATTTAAAAAGTTTGAGACCACTGATATATGATACCAATATTATTTTTTTCTTCAAATCTAATTGATTTTTTCAATTAACAAGCATTTTTCTCTTCTCTACTAAGAAAAATGCACCTGCAATAGTTGTACAGTCAAGCAAAAACAATTTCCACATTTTTCATGTATAAAAATGCATATCTTTTTCTGTATATTTGTTCTATCACTTCTTTCTCAGGAAGTGTTTTGCCTTCTTCATCATTTTTTTCTCTCTAATCATTAAGACCAATTTTCATCCAGTGATATTAGATAGCTGGGAATGGTAGAATGGAATATTTTCTGAAAAATCATAGTTGTAGGTCATCCAAAGAACAGCAGATAGATAGATGGTAGGAATGCACAGGCACCATGATTCCAAGGACAAATTGAAGGCAAAAAATGATTCCCTGATTTCCTTCAAGTTCCAATTAAAAATCCATCTTCTACAGAAAGTCTTCCCCAACCCCTCTTACTTTGAATGTTTTTCCCCTGTCTTAATTATTTTCTATTTATCCTGAATCTAGTTTGTTTGTACATATGTGTTTATTTGTCTCCCCCGTATTAGATACATATTCTATCAAGGTATGTAGCACACAGTAGGTGTTTAAGAAATGTTTATTGTTTGATGGATTGGAAGAGGCATCAGTAAAGAGATAAGGAAAGGGGGGGGGACTGAGTATAGATAAGACTGAAGGATGGCAGCTCTGCCTTTGTTTCTTGAACTTTAAAATGGGACTTATAAGAGCATCCATCTCACAGAGCTGTGGTGAGAATCAAATGTGCTAATGTCTGTAAAGCACTTAACATAGTACCCACCACATAGTGAGTACTTAATAAATTATTGTATATGGTTTTACATATATATATATATATACATACATACTACATGTATGTATGTATTTGTTTCCTCCAGTAGAACAGGAATTATTTCATTCTTCGTATTTATTTCCCATTTCAATGTCTTTAACTATAAAATAGGGATGATAATAGTACCTGTCTTTCAGGATTGTTGTGAAGATAAAATAAGCTAATATCTATAAAGCACTTAGCACAATTCCTGGTACATAATAGGTACTTAATAAATGCTTATTTCTTTCTTTTCATATGCATTTGTTTTCCCCACCAGAACTTAAGTTACTAGTAAATAGGAATTATTTAATTCTTAGTACTTATTTCCCCAGTGCCAAGTACAGTGCCTGGCACATAGTAGGTACTTAATAAGTTCTTGTTGGCTGATTGGTTGTTGCAGATGTCTCCATCTTACAAATGAGGAAACCGAGTCTCAGAGTAATTGGCATATCCAAAGTCCCATACCTACCTGGTGAGTGATGAAAGCAGGACTCTAAGGTTGGGGCTTTCCCCATTATTGTGTCCCTTTGGTAGTTTTTATAGCACCAGTTAGTGATGTCAACCTTGAATATAAGGGCTAGTATATAGGAAGAGATGAGACAGACAAGCATAAAAATGGGCAGAGGTTCTTAACAGAAAATAGAAGAGATGATTAGACTCTGATTTAGCTCTTCATCCTTTTTTCAGGCTCCATATTCTGACCTGGTTTCTGCTAGTTTTGTTAAGGGGTCAAGGTCAGCTTTTAATGATCATTTTAAGTCATAGAACTGGCAACACTTGGAATACTAAAAGGCTTTCTAAAATGTCTATTTTTTAAACGTCTTATGCTAAGGGCTAAATCCAGTCACTTTTAATGCACTATAATTATCCTTTCATGGGGCTCTTGAAAATCTTTAATGGTCAATGCACATTTGCTGTTTGAAATTTTTTCAGTGAAAAATAATGAAACTGAGTCATAGTCAATGGCAAAAGAACATTACAGTCGGGGGGACAGTTGGGGCTTAAATGTGGTCATGGCAGAAAGGAACAACCTTTTCCATACTGGATTTATTTATAGCTACTAAATAAAAATTGAATTATAATGAATATACAAATTTTATTCAGTTCAACAAATGTGTATTAAGGCCATATTTATGTACAATGCCAAAGGGACTCTAGACACAAAGGTTAAAAACAACTTGGTTCTTACCTTCTAGGACTTTGCTATCTGATAGGAAGAATAGGACATAGACACATATAACCCATGACCCAGGGTTTCCCACTCTGAGCTTTTTTTGACTGGGGTCAGCCCTGGGGTCATCTGCCAAAACATCATTTTCTTTGACTTATTTCCCCTGTTGTGTGGTAGGCCTAAATTAGACTGATCCAATAGGTTGGAAGGTTAAAATATAATAAGCACTCTCAGGGCATAAAATATAATTAAAAATCACATTATTAATTACTTCAAAGTTAAAAGGAGATAAGATGTTGCTTTTCTTTGCAGCGACTAAATCAATGATTCAGAAAGCTGACTTTTAGACAGTTGGAATTCAGAAAAAGCTTCTGCTGCCATTTTCCTTCCAGGTTGAGCTTGGGAACCACTTCAAGCCACCTCATTGACCAGACAAGGTTGAGTGAAGGATTATAGCATGACTTGCTGTAAGGAACCTTGGAGCCTATCAACTCCCCCCCCCCCAAATTAATTCAGATGAGGAAACAAAACATCATCAAGGTAAAATAATTTGTCCCAAATTACACAGCAATAAAGTATAGAGATGAATGTTGGGCCTGTATCCTTTTATTTGAGAGTTAACACTCTTACACTCCAAACACCAGGTCTTAAGGCAGCTGCTGGTGACTCCTGCAAAGATAATGGTGTGAGAAAAAGAAAAACCCCTTCTCAATCCCAGGACCAACCTATACTCCCAGCACCTCAGAGGCAAAGTGAAATTGATTTTAAAAAGGAGAATCAATAGGTCTAGTAGAATTTTTTTGCAGCTAGGACAAATGGGTATGTTGGGTAGGAAGAACAGTCTGAGAGCTATTACCATTTCCTTAGATCTACATCTCCCATCTGGCTCTGGGAATATGCCTAGTGCTTGACCCCAGAGTGGATAAAATCTCTGTAGGACAAAAACTACCTGGGCTAAGCTGAGTTCAACTTAAGTTGAGACTAAGGATCCTTCTTTTTATGATTGGTTGTCTAGAGAACCTAAGACCCTTACTTCTCTGAGACGGTAGTTCCCCAGCTCTATTCCAAAATTCTAATCTGTAGTGATCGTATCCCTGGATGCTGTCTCATCAGGTGAGAACTGACTGCGATAGGGACTAATGAAAAAGTAGTGATTAATATTTGAGACTGCTCTCTTCTCTCTATCTCCAATGTATCCTTCAACAAAACTTGTGCCAACAAAGCAACCAGGAGTATGTTCCATTGTGTCAAGTCATGGGAATCTTTGGAGCCCAGTACCAAGACAGTGATTCTAGCCACAAGAGACCATCTTATAATAGCAACCAATTGACTCACTTGGAGGTCAGTGTCCATCAGTGAAACTATTCTGCTCCAGAAGGCATGGAGGGACTTCTCCATGAGGAGATAAAATAAAACATCATGAACATAGGCTATCATTCTGTTTGATGAGAGAACTCTTTTGAGTTTATATAAACAAGTGTAGTTGTGCAAAAATGTTTGTGGCAGTCATTTGTATGGTGGCAAGAAACTGGAAACTGAGTGGATGCCCATCAGTTGGAGAATGGCTGAATAAGTTACAGTATATGAATGTAAGGGAATATTATTGTTCTGTAGGAAACGATCAGCAGGATGATTTCAGAAAGGCCTGGAGAGATGTGCATGAACTGATGCTGAGGGAAATGAGCATAACCAGGAAATCATTGTGCACAGCCACAACAAGATTTTATGATGATTAATATTGATGGACGAGGCTCTCTTTAACAATGAGATGATTCAGATTAGTTCCCATGGTCTTGTGATTAAGAGAGCCCATCTGCATCCAGAGAGAGGGTTGTAGGGACTGAGTGTGGATCACAACATAGTATTTTCACTTTTTTTGTTGTTGTTTGCTTGCATTTTGTTTTCTTTCTCATTTTTTCCTTTTTGATCTGATTTTTTTGTGTACCATGATATTTGTAGAAATATGTATAGAAGAATTGCGTATATATTGGATCACTGGTCAGCCAAGGGAGGGGGTAGGGGAAAAGGAGGAAAAAATTTTAGAATACAAGATTTTGTAAGGGTGAATGTTGAAAATTATCCAGGTGTATATTTTGAAAATAAAAGCTTTAATTTAGAAAAATAAATAAATAATTTAAAAATAAATAAAAAATAAAATAAACAAGTGTAGTGTGAGATAGGAAGAAAGTAGAAAGCCAAAAAAAGGCTAGAAAAGTTATTAGAAAGGAGACATTTCTTTCAACTAGAGTAATCAGAAAGGTACTGGAGGAAGTGATGCCAGATCTGGGCCTGTCATAGAGAAGACTTCCATTAATAGAGATAAAGCCTTTGACAAGACACTTTACTTATTATAAAATTCCACATTCTATGTCCTGAGCCTTTCATGGACATTAAAGGGCTATTTCATCACTATCTACATGAGATTTCTGAAAAGTCTCAGTAAGATTCCTCTTAACAAAATTCTTAGAGGATCAGATGATCATCCTTAGGGAGGGTCACAAAATGTGGTCTCCTTTGTTTTGCAAGAGAAGAAACTGAGGCATTTTAGAGATTAAGTGACTTGCTTAAGCAAGGAAGAGTCAGAATTTGAACTCATGTCTCTTAATTCCAAGTTGAGTGTTCTTTCCATGATAACACATAGTCTTGTAGGAATCAGAGCTGGAAGGAGTTTTTTGAGATCCTAAGAGCTGGAATTGATCACTCTTAATGATCCCATTTGGTGTTTTCTTGGTAAAATTTCTGGAGTGATTTGCCATTTCCTTCTCCAGCTCATTTTTCAGATGAGGAAACTGAGGCAAACAGGATTAAGTGACTTCCCAGAGTCACAGAGCTAGTAACTATCTGAGATCTGCTCAGTGCTGGAAAGGATCTTGGAAATGATAAGATCTTAGATTTGTTTGGGTAACTAGTGGCACAATAAAAGAGAGCATGGAATTAGGAGAGAGGAAATCCTGAGTTCACAATCTGTCATCAGAATATTACAAGTTGTGTGATCCTGGATGAGTCACTTAACCTCTAAAACCTCAGTTTCCTCAATTGGAAAATGGGATTATAATAACACCTACCTTTCAGGGTTGTTGTGACGATCAACTGAAATTTTATTTGCCAAATGAATTGCAAACTAAATGCTAGTGATCATTTAGTAGGTCACCTTGTCCAACCACCTCATTTTCTAAGATGAGGAAACTCTGTCCTAAAGAGCTGATAGAGCTTGTGCAAAGGCATGTAGCTGCCAAGCAGCAGAGCCAAGATTTGGATGTTGGTGCTCTGAGTCCAAATTTCATGTTCCCCTTATATCCACAGCCCCTGTCTGTATGGTCTCCAGGACTTCTTTATGATGGGAGGAAGAAGGTGTTCCCTTCCTGGCCAGAGCACTTATGTCCTAATAACCTCAAGGGCAGCTTTTATCAGTGGCACCTAGGCGACAGCCTCCAAACGGCTTCACCCTTCTATACCAGCAATGTTTGGCTTTCTCATATGCAAATTTGGTCTGTTCCAACCATCCGGTTCTTTGGGAGCAGGTCCAATGTCAAGTGCTCCTATTCTTTTCTACATTTTTACATTTCTATTTTTATGGTGTGTGTGTGTGTGTGTGTGTGTGTGTGTGTGTGTGTGTGTGTGTGTTGGACATTTCCATTTATATAATTTACTAAGCAGGCATTCTTGACCATCTCCTACACCAAGTATTTCTATCTGTGAGGAGAGATAAAGTTTGTGAAGAGGACTGACTTCCTTTACTGAAGAACACCATGTAATATTTCCTCCCTTGTTGACAAGCTTTTCTCCAAGAAAGAGGAGAGTAAAGTTCAGTAACATAATTCAACTCAACAAGCCTTTATTCAACTCTTACTATGTGCTGCACTCTGGGAATGTAGAAATAAAAATAAAGTATTCCTTGCCCCCAGTGAGCTTACATTCCACTGGGGGAATACAGCCCTTTGGGACAAGTAATTGTTAGGAAATTTCTCTTGACATGAATTATCAGTTGGGCTGTTTGCAAGTTCCACTCCATGACCCTTGTTTTTACCATATGCAATTCTCTTCCAAATTCTAAAGGTATGATTCAGTGATTCTATCATTTCAGGGCCTTCTAAGAAAAGAAAATCCATTTTATGAAGGACACTATCATCCTTTCTTCTTCCTTCAGTAGTTCTGTGGATCTCTGATTTCAGATGAAGGGGCACTGCCTTGTGGGAGTAAAAAACCTGTAAGCATCGTCTCATCCTTTTCAATTCTTGTCAATATCCTCTTGACATAGAATCAGCAAAAAACAACAAAACAAACTATCCATAGAAAACATGGCCATATACTCATGACGTCTCTGAAACTTAGGCAATTTCCAGAAGATCCACAGGGCACTCCAAACCCTAAAATTCCTATTTAATTCATGCACAGGGTGCACCTCAAGCTTCTCAAATGGGACATATGGGCATCTACACTCTAGGCTGTCTCACTCTTCTCACCTGTACTCACACTGGCTGGTTCCGTTGCCAATAGGAAAAGACACTCCTGATACTTAGTACAACAGTACTAAAGTGTGCTGCTATTTACACAAAAACCAATCCTCCATAATGATGTCAAAGTTAAATCTCAAACATTAGCAGTTAATAAGGTGAAAAAACAAAAACTCACAAGAACCTCAAAATATCACAGGTTATCACATGTATTGAAGCAAATGCAGGAATAATAAATATATTAAAATTCAACCATAAACCAGGGATCACATTTTTCCACCAATATACTCAATGTCAAAAGGGAAAGAATACAGAAACTTGACAAGGGGAACATGAATGAGGAAAACCTATGTGTCTGGGTAACAAACTTCATTTTCTTCCTTTGTCTCAAAAAGTGGCCATAAAAATTCCTGGATGGATGTAGCTTTTGTGGTGGACAAATTCTTCTATGGCTAAGCTGAGTTGATCTATGCTGCGCTTGATTAAAATCTTACTGGGCACATTGTGTCAGCCTAACTGATAGACTTAGTCATTTCTCTAATTCTTCATTTTTAAGCTGTTATTGTTACTCTGCTAGAAGAATTTACTCTTCAATAGAAACTATAGCAACCAAAACTTTCAGCTTTAGAAACTGTAGCAACCATCGCTCTCAGCTTTAAGTCTAGCAAGCTGGGGTCTTCATTTGGTTCCATATTTTATAACTTGTTACATTCACATGCAACTGCTGTCTCAGAACTCCGAGTCAGACTTAACTCTCAACACTATGTTTCTAAAGAACTAGGAGCCAACCTGTGCCCACCTAAATGACTTGTCAGGGCAACTATTTTTCTTTTTTTTTTTTTTATTCATTTTTCCAAATTATCCCCTCCCTCCCTCCACTCCCTCCCCCGATGACAGGTAATCCCATACATTTTACATGTGTTACAATATAACCTAGATACAATATATGTGTGTAAATACCATTTTCTTGTTGCTTCCGAAGGTATAAGTAACCTGGGTAGATAGACAGTAGTGCTAACAATTTACATTCACTTCCCAGTGTTCCTTCTCTGGGTGTAGTTATTTCTGTCCATCATTGATCAACTGGACAACTATTTTTCTTAGAAGAAAACAAGGCAACCCTCATGAGCTATTCTCTTAAAGGGTCACAATTAGCACCACATGGTCATGTTTCTTACTAATGGATCAAAGACTATAAATAAATATCATGTAAGTATTAAACATGTAAGTATTAAAATAAACACCACCATTTTCAGCTGTTATTACAACCATTCATCCAGTAGAACTAGTCTCGGAATTATGATTGGAAAATGGGAAGGATCCACAGCAGCCATCTAGTCCAATTTATAGATTTGATCATTAGGTGAAAACACAAAAATTCTTGATACAGCAATGAACATAGTCTTGAAATCTGCTGTTATTAAAAATATCTAATGCCCAATAATTTCTCTTTGGTGAATCATTATTGTCATTGCTTTGCAACTAGCCATCATAAAGCAAGGCAGTCTGGTGGCAGACCACAATGTCTTTTCACCATTTCATTCTGTAATTCCTTTTCTAAACTTGACCTTGACTTTGATTTTTGGTTTGAGGCTTCACTTTATTTTTCATCCTTCTCTCCTCACTTCTCATTCACTTATCCTTTTGCTTCCCTAATGAGCAAAAAGCGTGGCTAGCATATGAAGCAGGGAAAGGGATGCTATACATGAAATATTTCACTGAGTTGTGAAGAAAACACTTTGTAAGCTTTAATACATCTAACAATGAAAACAATAATAATATTTTATATTTAACCAAAATTTTGAGATCTGCAAAATATTTCACATATATGATTTCGATTGCAAGATTTACATGCACTATACAAACACCAATTGTTATGTTTTGTAACCAGAGACTGGTCAATAAGCCAGGTATTTATGATCTTGCAAAGAATACATTAGTAGATTCAGCTAATGGAATTCCATACATGGAAAAAGCTATAGACCCCGCTTTTGGAAGTATTATGATGACATATAATGTAAGTGTCTTGGACAGGCAGTTTACATGTAGGTCTTCCTTAACTGATTCTGGTCTCCTAACAATGTGGTGAATTGATCGACTGAAGCTGTGCAACTGGAACAATTGATACCTCTGCCTCAGTATCATCTCTATTGTTTGGATCTTTTCTATTGGTTTGACTTCATTGCTAAATATCCAGTCAGAAGTAACCTTCCAGCCCTTTCTTCTCTGAGGTCAACATGTAACTCATGAATATGGGTCTTTGTTTTTTCACCTGTTTTTGTGTTTCCTTGTATTTGTGCTTTCATTTTTACTGAAGGAAACCAGGTTGGAGGCCATGATTTTTGGAACTTTGAAAGATGAAGAGAGCAACCATTTGTTAGTCTGGGAATCTGAGACTACAGAAGTTCAGGAATTGAGTCTGTGTTGAATTTGGCATCCAGCCTCAAAATACCTCAAAAACAATCGTTGGAACCCAGACCAAAGATGGTCAAAACAGTATTAATTTATCATCATTTAGATGTGATTTGGTGAGACTGCTGCAATGAAGAAAAAATGCTAAAAGGAAGCTCATTTGCCCCAGAGGCAAAAGTAATAAAGGATAAAATGGCAGGTTTTGGAGAAAAATGTTTTTATTGGTGCTATATCATTAGAGTAAATTTGTAAAACTTCACAGGTATTAAATGGCTAAATGGAACTTGAATACTAGTCTCTGGCAGCTAAAAGTGGGGGAAACATATTTGGATTGGGATGATATAATTAATATTATACTATTGTGTTAACAAGTAATTGTTAATTGTGATCCCACCTTTACCCTTCTATTTTCTGTAAGGGCCCAACTCTGGTTAAGATTAGTCAGTCACTGAAGGGCATGGCTGATTGATGAGATTGTTCCTAGCCCTAGTCTATGCTCATCAATTTTAGGCAGGACCCTATCCAACCAGGAGACCTAATTTGTATTTTGAGTATAAACAAAATTCAGTTTGAGTGAGCCCTTAACCTGAAGGAAAGAACCTCTATCTTTAAGTCCCTCCATTAAAATTTAGGGTAACCTAGCTCATGAAGGAGAAAACTAGTCTGAGAGGTCCAGATGGCTTCCCTCTACCCAGATTGCTAGAAGCTGCTGAGTGTCATGATCAAGCTCCGTATGGAGCGGGAGGAGCTAAAGATTTTTAGCCCATCTCCTCATTAAAGATCCACCAATCAAGGTTGATCTTCACTGGTCAGGGGCCTTCCCTTTCAGAAGGGATTTAAGATATTTCAGGGCCTTCCTTGGGGCTTTTGGTTTCTGGGAGAAATCACTGACCATCGGTTTATTGATTGTCAGTTAATCTAATTAATATATTGATTAATTTTCCAGAAACTCTGGATTTTCATTTGTCAGGATCAAGACCCATGATTTCTCAGAGGTATTTCTACATCCTAAGTGGGAGATGTAATTGACCTTGCTCTAGAAAGATGAGGCCAGAGAACTATTATTATTATTTTTTAATGTAGTCACATCATCTTTCTAAGCCTCAGTTTCTTGAGCTAAAAAATGGGAATAGTAATATTTTTTAATTTCTACCTTAAAGGAGGGGAACAGTTTATCAACTGTAAAGGATTATAGATATGTGAATTATTATTGTCACAAAGATGCAGGATTTTATTTGCTTCTCCTGCTGATAATTTTTGAGTTAGGCAGGCTTCCCTGCCAACTTGGAGTTAATTGATTTATTCCCATCAGTTCAATTTTCATCATAAAATAAATTTGACCATAATACAGAATTGCTCACACTATGTCTCTATAGACAGTTGATCCTCTCAAGTTTAAAGCTTTCCAATCTCTTATTCTGACAATCTGAGAAATCCAAGCCATTTAAAACAAAACAGAACAAAATGAAGTCCAGACAAGATGGAATATTTAGGAAAACAAGAATTTTGCTGCTGGCCCAAAGGTCAGTGCTTCTATGAAACCTGCAAAAGGAAATAGTGAGAGAAAGCTAAACAGAAAATAAAGTGGGTTTCAGGGCTAGAATTCCCAGCCGTTATTTTTTAAAATGTTTTCTTCTTTTTAAAATTGAATTGCCTGAAATTACCCTAATCCTATAGCTTATTTACACAAGGAGACTCTCAAGGGTTCTACCATTTATGCCGTTATTGACAATTTTGTGCTAATTATTAATTTGCTTCATAGTATTTTAGAGCTTATGATCCTATGATCTGAAAGATCTAGTCCAACACCATCATTTTAAAAGTCTGTAGGCTTGGGTCATGAATGGAGACAGACATTGCCTAAGGTTACAGGACTCACAGAGTTGGACATGATATAAATGACTGAATATATTATTGTCATCATTTTATAAATGTGGAAACTGAGGCAGAAGGCAAATTGACTGGTCCATGGTCATTGATCTAATAAAGTACAGAAAATAGAGGGGGTTTCACTGGCAGTTTGACTCAGAAGGTAGTCACAGAGATCTGAATTCTATTTTAATAATAATGATTTCCTTATTGCATTTGACCTTGAGAGTTTTGGGGTACCATGATGTAACAAGTAAAAGTTTTAAGTTGGTCCTTTTTTGTTGTTGTTACAATAAATAAATAAAGAGAATAACAAAAATAAAAACAATAAATAAATAAATATTTAAAAATAAAACAATAAAGAAATAAAGAGATACAAACTAAATATTATCTTGTAAAGTGAAACAGAAATGGGAGGGGAGATCCCCAGTATACCCCATCAGAAGCCACACTCTCTCTTCGGATTCCAAATTGCTCCCACTGCTTGCCCAGAGAAGATTAGCCTTTGACTTCCTGTTGTTTCCTTATGCTAGCTATTGATTTGTTATCTGTCACAAACTGCAAGGCCTGCATTGGAGATGTGGCCATCCTACACCCCCAGCTCTCAGGGGCTCACATTCTTGACTTTCTGTGATGCCCATATTTGGAGGCAAAAAAAGTAGCTAAAACAGAGGTTCTCAACTGTTTGGGGTGACATAGATGCCTGTGGTGGTATGGACTCCCTTTTTGGAATAATATTTTCAAATGCATAAAATAAAATGCTTTGCATTTTATGCATTTGTGGTAGCAAAAAACTGGAAAAAGATGGTGTTCCAATTTTGGGGGAATGGTGGAAGAAACCCTGATATGCTGATATTACAGAATATCATTATTCCATTTTAAAAAATCACAAACGAGAACATTTATGCATAAAATGCATGAAATAAAAAACAAGACTCAATTTTATCCTTATCCAAATTCACAGACTCTTTGAAATCTATCAAAAGAAATCCAATTAAGAACCTCTGTTCTCAAAACAATTTTAGCATTTAATAGTAATATATGCTTTAATAATATTTAATAGTAATCCATAGCACTTTGTTGTTGTTTAGTCAGTTGTGTCTGACTTTTGGTGATGTTTTTTGGTCAAAGATATTATAGTGGTTTGAGTTCATTTCACAGATGAGAAAACTGAGGTAAATAGGGTAAATGACTTAGGGTCACAGAGATACTAAGGGTCAGAGGCCAAATTTGAATTCGGGAAGATGAGTTTAATGGACTCTTGGACTGATGATCTATCCACTGTACTACCTAGCTGCCCTATGTATCTGGAAATACTTTACAAATATTATCTCACTTGATCCTTACACTATTTAGACATTATTATTTCCTCCACAAGTGAAAAAAATGAGACCACAGATGAGCTGCCAGGTCACAAAAACTAGTATTTGAGGGTGAATTCGAACTCAAGTCTTCTTGATTCTAGATCTAAGTCTCTATCTGTTGTCCTGCTTATCTGCTTGCTGCTTCTAGGAAAAGATTCTCTAAAATGAGAATGTTCACAGTGACCAACAAAAACCACTCACTACAAGCTAATCATAAGTCATTGATTAAATACAGAATGGTGTCCATCTTATTTTTCACTTCTATTAATCAATATCTTCCCTTCCCTACCCCTTTGAGCTTCATTAGCAAATAACAAGAAAAATCTTGGATAGAGTGCTGGAGTTAGAAAGATCTGAGTTCAAATCTAGAGTCACATTCTTCCCAGCTGTGTGACCCTAGGCAAGTCACTTAACCCTGTTTGCCTGAGTCTATTGGAGAAGGAAACGTAAACCATTCCAGTATCTTTGCCAAAAAAACCCTAATGAATGGTACTGGCATGCCATGATCCATAGGATCACCAAGAGTTGCTCACAACTAAATGGCTGAACAGCAAAGCAAAGGCAACCCATGTCACATCCACAGTGCCCCTACTCTTTACCAAAGGGAGGATGCATTTCTGCATCTCTTTTCCAAGCCAAAATCAATCATGACAATTATTTGACATCTATCTTCTTTTCAATATTATTTTCATTTTCATTATTATATTCCTTGTGTATATTGTTCTCTTGGTTCAACTTACTTCCTCTTGAACCAGTTCATTTAAACCTTCCCAGGTTTTTCTGTTCTTATATTTGTTATTTTTTTTAATGGCATAATGATATTCTATGATATCAGTACATCAGGGTTTGTTCCACCATTACCCAATGAATGGGCCGCCATCTTTTTTCCAGTTTTTTGTTATCACAAAACTATTGTTTTGAATAGTTAAGCACATAAGGGTCCTTTTAAAACTTCCTTGAGTAGATGCTCATCAATTGGGGAATGGCTGAATAAGTTGTGGTATATTAAGGTAACAGAATATTATTTTTCTAAAAAAATGATAAACAAATTGATTTCAGAAAGGCCTGGAAAGATTTACATGAACAAAGCAAAACAAGTGGAACCAGGAAAATAACGTACACAGTAACAACAAGATTGTGTGATGATCAGTTATGAGAGACTTGGTTCTTATCAATGGTTCAGTGATTCAAGGCAATCCCAATAGACTTTGGATAGAAAATGCTATATGCATCTAGAAAGAGAATTATGGAGATTGAATGTAAATCATCACGTGCTATGTTCCTTCCTTTTTTCTATTTTTTCCCCTCTTCCATAGTTTTTCCTCTTTTGTTCTGATTTTTCTCTCCCAACATGATTCATAAAGCAATGTATATTTTAAAAGTTAATATACATGTGTAATCAGAAAAAAGATTAATAATAAAGAAATAAAAAATTGGGGCAGCTAGGTGACGCAGTGGATAGAGCACCAGCCCTGAATTCAGGAGGACCGGAGTTCAAATCTGATCTCAGACACTTAACACTTCCTAGCTGTGTGAGCCTAGGCAAGTCACTTAACCCCAGACTCAAAAAAGGAAAAAAAATAAATAAATAAAAAATTAAGGCATAAAGTTTTACTAATGCAGTAACTCTTCAGAATAGAAATGAATGCTAAGCCATAATTAATTAATATAGCTATTCTTCTCTCAATAGATATTAACCAATATATCCTTTACTTATAATATTTACTTAAATACATGGGTTAATTAAAAAATAAAAATTGTATTTCCTTATTGGGGCATGTAGGCAGCAGCTGGATCTCTAGGTCAATGGGTATGAACAATTCTGTAACATTTCTCATCTAATTATTTGTCCCTACAGAAAATGAGCTCCTTAAGGCCTCTGAACTCCCAGAATCCATCCCAATGACTGAACTATAGTAGGAGTTTGGCATGTGCTTCATGATTGATAATTCCAAGTCACTTCACAAAAAAAAGTGGAATGAGTTCAAAGAATGGAGCCAAGGACATCAAACAGGTCACCATGAAGATCAAAGTCTCCCTTCCATATAGAATCTCCAAATTTGGGGATTTAGTCCTTCTAACATCACCAACCCTCAGGTTTCTTCCACCCTTTCTGTTCCTCTAATTACTTCAGAAGCCTTCCCTTGTTCATATTGGGAGACTGCAGTCAACTTTATTCTACTGAACATCTCCAGTAGAATAGAAGCACTTTGAGGAGAGAAACAGTTTGGGTTTTGTTTCTCCAGCAAGAAACAGTGTGTACTATAATTAGAAATATAACTAAATATGATATAAAAATAAATATATAGCATAATTATAAATTACTGAAGCATGCCCCAAAGATGAGATACATGAGGAGACAGTGCCTTCCTCTTCTTTGCAGAAGTGGAAGAGTCAGAGTATCATATATTTTGTTGAACAATCCTCCCTTTTCTTTTCTCTTTATTTTAAGACATGGCTGTCTTAGAAGAAAAAAGAATATACTGGGAATTGTAGGTGATGTTAAAACAATAGATAAAAATAAAATATGAATATTGTATTACATACTAAATTTTTTGTTCACTAAGGATAAATATAAGTATAAAGTAAGTAAAATAAAATTTAAAATCTTGTTGAAGGAGACAACTCTGGTATAATGACTAGATAGATGTTCTCAGAATCAAGATCTGGATTAAAATCCTAACACATATTTGTGACCTTGGGAGAATCACTTACTCCCTCCCAGTGGCACAGAAAACTCTCAAAGACTGTAAATTGTCTAGCAAGTACCACTCACCAGGAAGTAGCTAGGTGGTTCAGTAGAAGGATCACTGGGTTTGGAGTAAAGGAGACTTGATTTCAAATCCATCTTCAGAAACTTACTAGCTGTATGATCCTAGGCAAGTCACTTAACTTCAGTTTCCTCAAGGATATAAAATGGGGATCATACAACCTACTTGTAGGATTGAGATTCAAAAGAGATATTTGTAAAGCACTTAACATAGTATATGAATATAAATCTTTATTTCTTCTCCACCATCCAAAGAAATCTCAGGTCTGCTCCCTCCAAGACCCCTCACAAATAAATATTTCTTTTAAATTGAAAGTCACTTTTCCTTATTGGACTTAGTTTCTATAGAGGGCCACAGATAGTGGGGGAATTCTGGGTAAGACCCTTTAGCCCAGAGGGAACCTGCTGACAATGTCTGGTTCAGCTCCCCATCTCACTTTGGTGTGCCTCACCCTTCCTGAGAAGTCAAAGGGACCATGACCACCTGTGATCAACTTGAAACAAGAGATATTTACTGTAAAGAGGTATTTACATATCAATAGCAGGGTGCTTATAGTTATGGTTTGGGCAGTATGCTGTGGTGATGCAATGGGTCTATACTTGGCACATGCTCACTGATACATATATTGTATCTAGGTTATAGTGTAACCCATGTAAAATGTATGGGATTACCTGCCATCGGGGGGAGGGAGTGGAGGGAGGGAGGGGATAATTTGGAAAAATGAATAAAAAAAAAAAGATTTTAAATTTTATTTTACTTACTTTATACTTATATTTATCCTTAGTGAACAAAAAATTTAGTATGTAATACAATATTCATATTTTATTTTTATCTATTGTTTTAACATCACCTACAGAGCTGAAAAGACTTGAAATAAAGGGACTCCATCTTTGACCAGCCTCGTGGGTCTCCTCCCTTCATCACTCCTCCACTAAGACTAAGGACTTGGATTGGTCCCGAGATCCTTCAGAGAGCTAGTCTGGATGGTATATTTTGGCACCCCAGTGTGGGGGCTCTAGAAAGCATGGTACATTTTGGCACCCCAATTTGGGGTCCCTAGAAAGCACACTACAAGTTTCCTCATCTGTAAAATGGGCTATAGAAGGATAAGACAAACTACTTCAAAACCTATGCCAAGAAAACCCCAAACAGGGTCACAAAGAATCAGATACAACTGAATGACAATCATCACCATCTTTACGCAGCTCATTCTTCCTATCAACCACAAAAGGTAGGAAGGGTACGTATTATAGTTTGCCTATGGTAGCACAGTAAGTATCTGGGGTGGGAACCGAATTCACATCTCCTGATAACAAATCTAGGACTCTATTCTCAATACCAAATAACCTAAAAATAACCCTAACAACCCTACTTTAGAGTGTTAGAACATAAGAATTATGGGAAGGAGAAAGCTTGATGTAGTGGTAAGAGGCAGGTGTACTGAGAATCAGAAGACTTGCCTTCCAGATTGTGGCAAGTTAAACAAGTCATTTTGTTTCCCCATTTGTAAAATCAAAAGCTCAGAGGAGAACCTTTCCAGAGTCCCTCCCAGTTCTTAAGAGTATAATTCTGGATTCTCCTGAAAGAATGAAGCTAAAAGGACTGCAGGACTGTAGAACGTGTCTCTCTTGGGACCTCCAGGACCTGTGTGTGTGTCCAACCCTAACACACACCAAGGGCCCAAATCTGAGGGGAAATTACCTAATGTAGAAGGCGTTTGCAAATCTTTTAAATAGCCCAGGGAGAAAGAGACTTCCCATAAAGTAAGAGCCAATTTTAAAGACCCACATCCTCTTTGGCTTGCTTCATAGGCTGCCCTTAGCCTTTTTCAAGCAGAATTCTAAAGTGACTTAATTTGCATTTACTCTGGGGAAAATGGGGGACCCTCCCGTGAAGTCCCCTAAGAAGAGAGTCAGTGGGACATGGTGAAAAGAGCACCGTCTCTGGTGTGCAATGACTAGAGTCAGCTACCTGCATGATTTTAGGCGTCACTTCAACTTTCTGGACCTCAGTTTCCTCATCTGTAATAAGAGGAGATTGGATTACATGACCTCTAAGGTCATGCTTTCAGCTTTAAAGCTACGATGCTAAGAGAGATAGAGTCTCTACTGGGTCTTAATGGGAATTGTGCAATGAGGTAATATTCTTGACTGTGTTAACTAAATTTCTTTTTTCCTCATTAACTGAAGACTTGGCCCACTCAAAGAAAAACTCACTCTGGCTCTGGGCTCTGTGACAAGAATGAACGCCCGTCACTAGAGAAACGGGGGGCCTGGTCTTTCCAACGCAGGATCAGGTGCCCCGGGAATAGATGAGATCAAGTCCCTGTAATGTCCAATTATCTGTGTATTGTCCAGTGGCTTTCAGGCTAGGGAGGCCAGAGATTCTCAACATTGTGAGACTGTATTCTGACAGCTCCTGGAGAAGCACTAGTGATTTATCCAGGGCCAAGTCCTTCTCCAGAATGACTCCTAGGAGGCCTTCCTTCGAGCAAAGTTAATTATAAGAAACTAAAATGCTTGAATGTTCCAGGACCTTGGGTGGGCCCTGGAGGCCATTGATTTAGCCCAGCAGCTCTGGTAGAAAAAAGCACCTATTTCATCGACCTGCCTCCCTGGACCCCACTTTCCCTGGCTCCCACCAGGGCCAATGGTGTGCTGAAGGCCTGTTTGACAGGAGGAAGCAGGCTCTGACTCATCCAGGAGTTTCCTGGGGGATGCTCTCTCTGATAACCCTGAAGCGAGAGAATGAAAACAATTTTCATCTCTGTGAAATTTCAGACCCAAACAGAAAGTTGCCAGTTCTCTTTAGCCTCCTGGGGCCCAAGCTTTGTGATCTCGGGGTGGGCAGGGAAGAGGACCCCTGGGGGGCTGGGGAGGCCGGAGGATGAGGTGTATGTGTTGGGGTGAGGGAAGGCTGAGGAGGGCGGCCCCTAGGACAATGTCAGAGTCCCAGCAGCCCCGTGGTTTTATCAGAGTGGGAGGAATAGCTGGATTCTATTAATTGCCGGGATGCTGTTTGGCTTGGCAAATACAGGAAGCAGTTTACATGGCTACAGAGGACTCTGGCTCCCCGGCTCTCTGAAACGGTATTATTGTAAGGGGATAATAGTGATTAGGGACAGTTCCCTGAGGAAGGACAACCCTTTGATGCCTGACTCACTTCCTTCTCTGCTCTACTTCAGGGGCAGATAGAGTCTTTTTACACACACACACACACACACACACACACACACACACAGAGAAAGAGAGAGAGAGAGAGAGAGAGAGAGAGAGAGAGAGAGAGAGAGAGAGAGAGAGAGAGAGAGAGAGAGAGAGAGAACCTGAGTTAGAATCATGGCAGGTTTTGTTTTGTTTTGTTTTGTTTTGTTTTGTTTTGTTTTGTTTTGTTTTGTTTTCCAGTTTTCTTGGTAAAGATATTGGAGTAGCTTGCCATTCCTTTCTCCAGCTCATTTTACAAGTAAGGAAACTGAGGCAAAATGAGCTTTCCTGATTCCAAGCCCAGTGCTCTATCCACTGCAACACATGGGTCCAGAAACTTTTCTTTTAAGTAATTTTAATTCAAGTTTCCTACTCCATCCCTTACCGGGGCTCCTTTTATCTTGGATACTCCTAATATTTGGGGTTTCTGAATTCATTCTCTGGTTTTCTATTGAGTGATCCATTCCTAAAGTGAAATTGAGACAGGAGTAGTGCTCACAGAGGGCTTGAGGCTGTAGAGGACAGAGGCAAGGACTCACCTCTCTGTTCAGGACATTCGAAGGATCCTTGTTACTTTGGGAAATATAAATGGTCCATCCCTTTGAGTCGCCGCATGATGCTCTATGGAGGCAGCACCCACTTCCTCCAGTATCCTAGCCCCTGGACTGCCCAGATGTTGTTAGATGATCAGGAGATAAGGAAGTCCCCATTTGTTCATAGCATCATGGGGGTCAGAGCTCTCTGAGGCTATTAGTCGAACCCTTCACTCTTTATACAGTGGAGAAACCTGAAGCCTGGGGCAGACGGGTGACTTCTCAAGAGGCTGTAAGGCTCAGAAGTGACCTTTGAACCCAGATTTTGACTTCAAAAAGGGCTTAATCAGAGAAGAGCCAGAGGAGCACTCAGTACTCAGCCCTGCTGATCATTTCTCCCCTTCTAGAGGAAGATTTCAGAACTTGGACCCTTAGAGCTCATCTAGTTCGAACCTTTTTTTTTTTTTTTTTTTTTTTTTAATTAAACAGATAAGAAAAGGTCCAGGGAAATAAAAGAGACTTGAAAAATTCTACTCCCTGTTCCACTTAAATGCCATTGATTTAGTCCAGCAGCTTTGGTGGGAAAAAAGCACCTATTTCAGTGGCCTGAGGTGCTCAGTAATTTCTGGATATATCTCCCCTCACCCTCTACACATTTTGTAATCAATTTGTAAATATTTATTAAGCACTTATGGTAGTAATCATGGTGCTAGACATAGGCATATAAAGACAAAGTGATAGATATCTATCCTCTTCAAGAGGATCTCTTATGTAGACAACAGGTGGGAAAGGCATCTGAATGTGAGCACAGGTTAAAATCCCATCTGCCACTTTCTCCAGGCCTCAGTTTCCACATCTGTAAAATGTAGGGATTGGACTAAGCGGTCTTTTAGGTCCCTTCCAATTCTGAATCTATGATCACCTGGGTATAGCTACATAAAATAAAGACAAGGTAGTTTGGGGAGAGAAGCGTGCATTTGCATGGAGGGAGGGACAGGGAATCACAGAAAAAGTTGAACAAAACAATACAGTAATTACTTCAGCTGATGCACATCGCTTTCTGCCCTGGTAGTCCCTTATCTGTCTCTATATTGGAGGAGATTAGTGCTTTGTTATCTGATTTTCTGAGTCTGTTGGTGGTACCCACAGCATCTTACATCTGAAGCTGAGTCACAGAACATTCACTTGTGGAAAAAGTCATGAGGATTTCTGAAAGGACACAGAAGGCGTGCATTTTTTTTTTTTTAAGTCAGAAAGTATAAAGACAGGGGTTGAGGAAGGGATCAGAATGGGGTGATCCTAACAGGGATTCTAGTAGAGGTGGTGTTTCAGCCCAGTTCTGGGTGGTGGACAGAGGAGATCCCTTCTGGGTGCTCTCAAGAGGTTTCCAAAAGACGACTGCCTGTTTTTACTAGCCGTGTGACTCTGGACAAATCATTAATTCCTTTGCATCTCAGTTTCCCTAACTGATAAAATAAGTATAATAATAACACCCCTCTCTCTCTCTGGGTTATTGTGAGGATCAAATGAGGTATTTGTGAAGCATTTAGCACAACACCTGGTACATTGTAGTGCTTAATAAATGCTTGTTTCTTTCTCTTCCCCAATTGCAGTGGATTCTGGGAATGTGACAGTTGTAGGAATACCACCTGGTGACAAGCACTTTGGAGGCAGAATATTCCATTTTTGAACTCTCAGAGAGGAATCTTCTTTTGAAAGGCAGGGCACGGCATAATGGAACTTTTTTCCTTTTTTTTTTTTTTTTTTTTTAACCAACTCTGTAATAGAAGGAGTTGGGTTCAAATTCTGTCTCTGATGTCGACCACTTGAGTGATCTTGGGCAAACTCCCTGGGCCTGACTTTCTCAGCTCCACTCTATTGATGACTCCTGGTTGCTGAGCCCCCAAAAACTTATCCTTAGACAGACCTTATCATGCATTCTGATGTACACTTCTACTTCTCAATTTATATTTAGTTAAGACCCAAAGTCCTAGAATCATACATTGAGAACTCAAAGAGAACTCAGAGGCAATCTTGCCCAAATCCTTCATTTTACAGAGGCCTGTAGAAATGCATGGACTTGTTAAAGGTTCCATGAATAAAAATGACAAAGGTAATGTTTGAACCAGGCTTTTGGCTCAAAAGTCACTGCTCTTTCCCTTGTACAGTGCCTTCTAATCAATATTAACTCTTTAATTGGACAAAGTTCTCCAGCTCTCCCCATTCTTAAAGGGACCAACACATCCACAGGGATACTTTCCATTTCTTAACAGGACTCTCCCTACTGCCAAATTGAGAGGTAGAGGAATGGCAATATTATGATATCCATTTTACAGATGACC
Source organism: Sminthopsis crassicaudata (assembly GCF_048593235.1). Lineage (NCBI taxonomy): Eukaryota > Metazoa > Chordata > Mammalia > Dasyuromorphia > Dasyuridae > Sminthopsis > Sminthopsis crassicaudata. The sequence goes on along the minus strand of NC_133622.1, from coordinate 223,038,935 downwards.
GTACAGAGGCAGAGAAAGTCACTCAAAAACAACCATCTACCTGAACAAACTTTAGGTCATGGTGGATAGAGCACTGGCTCTGGGGTCAGGAAGAACTGAATTTCAATTCTGTCCATGACTTTTAGTAACTCTGTGAGTCTGGGCAAGTCACTTGACTGCTTTCTGCCTCAGTTTCCTTAGCTACAAAATGAGAATTACAATAGTACCTAATTTCTAGGGTCCTTTTGAGGATCAAATGAGATAATATCTGTAAAGTGCTTAGCAAGTACCTAGCACACAGTAGGTGCTATATAAACATCAGCTATTTTTATTATTGAGGATAAATGAAGAATAAATGATTGACACCTATCTGTGTGAGGTAAACTTTAATGTGGTCTTTAAATGAAATATTGAAATGAAGGTTGTGGTTATTAGCTATCACTAGCCTAAGAGCAGAGAGCAGATTCAGGAACACTTGAGTGTGAATTCTACCTTCTTAATTGTGTGACTCTTGGTGCAGCCCCTTCTGACTTACCTAGTAAGTCCCTGATGCATCTGTCTTCCTTGGTCAATAGACTTTCCACACTTAGAGACACACTCCTTCCCACTCCCATGCTAAGACAATTAGAGACCCTTTGTTTATTTGTGTATCAATGTGAGGGGCAGGGAGCCTGATTCCACTGAAAATTCACCCAACTTAATCAGAAGGCTGGGGTTTAGATCTCAGATGTCACCTTTACTTAGCTTTGTGACCTGGTTTTCTTTGCCTCAGGACCCTCATCTATGAAAAGGGTATCATAACATTGCCATTCCTCTACCTCTCAATTTGGCGGTAGAGAAAGTCCTGCTAAGAAATGGAAAGTATCCCTAAGGATGTGCTGGCTCCTTCGGGAATAGGGAGAGCTGGAGACCTTTGTCCAATTCAAGGGTTAATGTTGATTAGAAGGCAAATGTCTCTGTTATCACTGAAGGCTAAAACTGGATCCTTTTAAAGTGTTTTCTCTCTGGAGGGGCAGTAATTGCTTTAAGATTAGACAGGAAGCTGTACCAGTATTATTACTCTAAAGGAGTCAGTGTTATCAAAAGACAACATATCAGAGCCTGTCCTCACAGGAAGGGAATGGTGGGTAATCAAGGGCTCAGCTCCAACTGGCTGCTTCCAGGTCAGAAAAAGCTTCAGGACTCCCTGCTCAGGAGAAGAGAGCTTCCAAAAAGTGACTGTACCAGATTTTTTTTCTCTGCCTCTCTTTTCCAGAAGCCACTGCGTTTCTTTCCAGCGGGAAACAGTGAAAAGTGGGAATGTTAGTCTTGAGAGATAGTGGGAAAACAGAGGGGGAACAGTTCCAGGACAGAGCTGTAATTAACCTGGGTAATAGGGACCATGCCTCAGGGTGCTGAGATGTAGGGTGGCCAAGTGGGGAGAGGGCAGATTAGAGGCCTCCTTCTCTACTTTCACATTGTGCTCTTCTACCAGTCATACCCTTGAATTCCGTTCCCTAGAAGCCAGCTGCTTTTCCATTCCTTCCCAGGGACTCTTTGAGGTACAGATGAACTCTCTAGGGGATGAGTTTCTTCCTGTCCCACTGAGATAGCACCACTGATCTATCATCTGAGCTACTGCTGTCACCTACCACTAAATAAATTTGCCCCAGGCACAATTATTCCCACTTAGGTTTCTGCTACAGATTTAGAATTTGCAGGAATTTAGAGATCATTTAGTCTAAATCCATAATTTTATAAACAAAGAAACGGAGGTCCAGAGAACCAAGAACACCTGTAGTGTGTATCTATGAAGTGAAATTGGATATACTGGAGAAAATGGGCTTGAATCCTGTCTCTGAAACTCACTAATTGTGGGATTCTGGGAAAGACCCAACCTCTCTGGGCATCTTATAGATAATAATGGATGAGGCTGGACTCTCCTCCCAGCTGTTTGGTGCTAAAAACCTCAGGAAGAAAGCTCTGAAAGTGGATCCTAATGTTTCTTTCTAAAAATAGCAGCAATTTATACAAGTCATATCTTTGGGAACAACTTCTCTGAGAATGTGCTGACTTGGGAACAGGGACATTTAAAATACGGTGGTTTGAAGCTTTTAAAATGAGTCCCCAGTTTCATTGGCTAGGACCCACTTAAGCAAGTAGTATTGACAAAGGTCATGGCTCCAGTTCTTTGGAGGGCAAAAGGATTCACAAGATGGCCAAAGGTGAGGAATAAACAAGCTGCCTTTGGGACAGCATTGACTGTATTGGAATTTTTAATGGTAGCCGAAGAACTGAGATTTCTGCCTAAAATACCTTGTGCTCTCCCCCCCCCCCCTTTATTTTGATAATCCATAATGCACCAGCTCAGCCAGTCATTTTCTTCCAGCATCCACTGGATGGCCCCCTGGGTCACCTCTGCCTTCCTCCACCCCCACCTCAAGCTCCCTGACTCAAGCACAGCTGACATCAGAGGCTTTCCACTGACCACTGATTTGGCATGGGAGCCTCTGAAAAACATTCCATTTCAAATCCATCTGGGTTTTTCTTTTCTTCCTGTTTTCCCTCTCCCTCCAAAACCCCTCTCATCGTCGTATTTTCCACTTATTTGGTGCAGGGGGAGGGAGAGGGGGGAGGGGAGCTAAATAAAACAGTGTTGAAAGAGTGATGGAAGAGCTGAGACTTTGAAGGAGCAAGGAAGGGGGGGGGGAAACAGAGATAAGACCCCACTTGGGTCTTGGGCCTTTTTCTTCCATGTCAGTTGCTGACACTTCCTTTCCCCTCAAGACCCCCTAAGAGTATCTCTTTGCTCTCTGCCCCAAAGCTGAAGTCTTTAGGAAGACCCAAGGCCAGCCTTCACAAAAATTGTGAAGTTAGTGAAAATTGATTTTTTTGTCCCCAGTCTTTCCTTTCAGCACCTCCTCTCCCTCCTCACACCCATTGCCTCCCCTTACAAGAGCCTGTCCAGAGTCCCATTCCCAAAGGTTTTCCTCTCAGCTAGTTGTCAGCTAATTCCTGCTCAAGTGTGAGCTGATACGGGATTAAAGTATTACATACCTCCAGTGAACATTTGCATTTTAATAGGGATTCTGATAGTTTCAAAGAAATGCATCTCTAATGATGGAATTTCAAATACAGGGCAATTGGAAAAGAGGGAGGTTCCGGGGCCCCTGGAACACCCCAGGTAGCTAGCTACTCAAGGGTTTAGAGATGGGGTAGGAATCCACTGAGAACTGGATTCCACGAAAGTTCTCAAGATTTCTTCAGAGAGGGAACAATAATAGAAAGCCTTAGACAGATAACTTAAATTTCCTCAAAAGGGAATTGAAGTTCAGAGAATGGAAGTGACTTGTCCATTGCTATCCAAATAATTGGATAATAGAACTGGGCTTAGAACCAGGTCTTGTGCTTTTCCAAGCTTATCTGCCTCAGTTTACCTATATGAAAATGCAAAATGTCCTCCTTGCTGGAAGTCTTGGACATCAGATGGGCTTTATAACGTGGGTCCCTGCTTCTCTGGGAATTGAGTTGGACTATATAAAGTCTCTTCCAACCATTGGTATGCTGGGAAATTTTTAACAATCAGCTCTCCCCACTCCCACCCCCAATGTATACAAGATACATTTTAAATTTAATTTGCATTATTAGTAGTTTCACCATCACTTTCTTAAGTCTAAAATCAACAAAACAATAAATCAAGCTCTAATTTGAAATACCTAAAGTGTAAATACTCACACTGAAAATTTAACAATTGCTTGGAGAGAAGAAGCTTTAGCCCACTGTAACCTAGCCTTAATTCTATGATTATGATTATGATTATAGGGCTCCTATCTCTTTCCCTCTCTCCTTTCCACTTGCCTCCATGACCAAGAGAGGTCATTGCAATTAATGTGAGTCCGGTTATCTTTTAGTGCTCACTATTTGGATCTAATTTCTTTATTCTGCATTCATTCATAGAAGTCTTCCCTTCTTATGTTGAAATCTTCATGTAAGTTGCTTCTTATGTCAATTAGTCAATAAACATTCATGAAGGGCTGATTATGTCAGGTACTATGCTCAGCAATAAGGATTTTTATGTTGTTTAAACGTGTTCAACTCTTTGTGATCTCATTTTGGAGTTTTCTTGAAAGAGGTAATAGAATAGTTTGTCATTTCCTTCTCCAGCTCATTTTACAACTGAGAAAACTGAGGCAAACAGTTAAGTGACTTGGCCAGAGTCACACAGCTCACAGAGGTTGGATTTGAACTCGGAAAGATAAGTTTTCCTGACTCCATCTTTCTATCCACTAAGGAAAGTAAAGCCCAATGACTTTATTGGTCCAGAATTTCCTTGGTTCTTCCACCTAATGCCTGTGCATTCTTGAGCAAGCAATATAACCTCCATGGGCCTCAGTTTCCTCTTCTGCAAAATTAAGGAGTTGGGCTAAGCGATATAATCTCCATGGGCCTCAGTTTCCTCATCTGTAAAATTAAGGAGTTGGGCTAGACAATATAACCTCCATGGGCCTCAGTTTCCTCATCTGTAAAATTAAGGAGTTGGGCTAGGTGAGTTCTAAGGTCTAAAGTCTCACTCAGCTCTAAATGTATGACCTTATGAATTGGAATGAATGTATTTTCCTTGGGCCCCTCTTCTTCTCAGGGCATGGTCTTAGTGCCCAATCACTTAGTAAATACAATGCTTGAGGACTAACTAGTTATCAGTGAGTAATTACTGTGAGCTAAAAGCTGAATTAAAGAAAGGAAGGGAAGTGACAACATTTTAACTGCCAATAACTAGAGTGGGAAGATCTAAGACTGGATTGGGCAGATGGTAAAACATAGGTAGCATAAGCTGGGGCACCAAAGGACACTTTAGAAGTCTCTTTGTACCTGGCTCTTTTTAGTTCCACTTCAAATTGTGGAATTGCATAAAGTGGGTCAAATTGTGTAAATCGTGGAAGGCCAAATGAAACTCAGAGTCACTTTCCTTCAAAGGAAGCCCTAAAAGGGGGCTTAAATTCAGAAAGGAAACATTCTTTCCAAAAGCATTTCAGGCACAAACATCCTCTCAGATTTTCCATCCATCAGGAGTCTTGAAAGAGCAGAAGTGGCAAGGAAGGGAAGTGCCCAATGGCAGGGGATCATAAAAGCATTGCCTTTCCTGTACAAGGTCAGCCTGAACCTGAATAGGGTGGGCTTCAGCCTGCAGGGACACTGAGGTCTGGCTGCCTGTTGGGACTCCCAGCCCCTCTGAGGTCATGAACTGTTTTTCAGAGAAAAGGCCGGGCTCTTCTGGGAGGAAAAAGGAAGCAGCTGAGTCTCCCAGGGTTCTTAGAATTACAGAATGTTAGACCTGAAAGGGCTAGGCCATCTTGTCCACCCACTCACTTTGCACTGAGGTCCTGTTTCTGGGGAAGTAACTTGTCCCATCAAAGTCATAGATCTAGCAAATGGCAGAATGGAGACTAGAACCATTTTCTGAGTATCTCAATCTATAAAATGAGGCTAACAAAATTTATACCACCTTGATCCATTTCCCTCCCAAGAATTGGTTTTAGCAAAGTGGTCTACAGAGCAGAGGTTCTTAACCTGGGGTCTGCAAACTTGAGTGTGTGTTTTTTAAAAGAATATTTTGCTAACTATATTCCACTCTATTTAGTTCCCTTTATAATTTTGTGTATTTTATTTTATGCATTTAAGAGTGTTTTTCCTTGTGTTGTAAGAAATGGCAAGGGGGTACAATCAGAGAAACCTGAACTTATAAGAGCTGATGCAAAGTGAATTGAGCAGAACCAGGAGAAGGTTGTACAGAGTAACAACAATGTTGCCAAATGATCAACTGTGAACACTGAGCTATTCTCAACAACACAATGACCCAAGACAATTCTGAAAGATTCATACTATTTACCTCTTGAGAAAGATGTGATGGAGTCTGAATGCAAATCGAAGCATACTTTTTTTTTTAAACTTTATTTTTCCTGTGTATATATATATATATTTAATCTGTGTTTTCTTTCCATGTTAGTCAGGGAAATATGTTTTGCATGACTGCACATATATATAACCTATATCAAATTGCTTGCTTTCTCAATGAGGGGCGAAAGAAGAGAGGGAGAGAATTTTTTTAAAATGAATGTTAAATATGTTTTTACATGTAATTGAAGGAAAATAAATTTTAGATAATTTTTTTTAAAGCATTATTCTCAGTGGACAGCTCTGAACACAATGTGTACTGTTCATTATATAGGCTTTTTTGAAATGGAAATTTATTGCTTACATTTTGAACCTTCTCCTGGTCTGCTGGGAACATCACAATACTTTTTTTCTTTTCCCATTTTGTATTTAAAGTTTAAATAAATTTATTTTAAAAATTAAAAAGCATTATTTTCAGCGAGGGTCCATAAATATCACATTACTGCCAAAGGGCAGATCTGTGACCCAAAATCCTGCTGTAGGTTGTAAACTGGAGGGCTGATATAACTTGGCCCTGTGGAAGAGAGGCCTAAGAGAGAGATCTAGGGTGGAGGTGAGTGTTCTATATACATTTCTTAGCACTTTGTGACATCATTGCCCCCAGCTGATACTCTTCCGTGGATAGGGAGCCAGAAGATCTGATTTCCAGTTCTGGTTGGCTTTAGGAGAGTTCTTTAACTAGCCTGATTTTCCTTATCTATTAAAATGAAGGGGGGTGGACCATATCCTCTCTAAGCTTCCCTGAACTCTAAAACTTATGTCATTTGAGCTAGAGTTGGCTCAAAGTGTTTTGGGACAGTCAGTTGTTAAATATTCACATAAGCATTTTGCAAATCAGAAATTGGCAAATGTTACAGGTCAGGGCTTGATTTATTGTCTAATTCTGAGAAAGTAATAAAGAAAATATTGATAATAATAGTGCAGATTAAATTTAAAAGTGTGTCTTACATACATTCCCCTTCCTTATCCTCAGTAATTAAAACAAATACACCAGTGAATTAGACTTATTATTGTTATTAGGTAAGTAAATTTAATGCTGGGAAGATTCTCTGAGAAATAGAGCTCTATAGCGTGGGATTACCAAATCAGGGGCTTTATCAAATTCAATCTTATCCTTTTCTGATAAGGAAATTGAAACCTGTTTGAATGAGTCTCTAAAGGGCATATGGAAGTCAGCATTGGAGGTAGGGCTTGAGACTCAGATCTTATGACTCCAAAGCCAGTGTTCTTTCTAGTTCACTATTCTCCCCTCCATCTAGAACTATTAGGAGGTCAAGTCCAATTTCGTCATTCCACCTTGGAGGAAGTTGAATTCTAGAGAGATAGGAAGTAAGTTGTTCAAGGTCATGTAGGTAGAAAATGGCAGAACCAAAATTCCAACACAAATCCCTTTTTTTCCCCTCCTTGCGCCCATCCCTTCCCCCAGATAGCAGGTTGACCAATACATGTTAAATATGTTAAAGTATATGTTAAATACAACATACGTATACATGTCCAAACAGTTATTTTGCTGTACAAGAAAAATCAGACTTAAAAATAAGGTAAAATTAACTTGAGAAGAAAATCAAAATGCAGGCGGATAAAAACAGAGGGATTGGAAGTGCTTTGTTCCCAGAGTTCTTTCACTGGGTGTAGCTGATTCTCTTCATTATTGAACAAATGGAACTGATTTGGTTCATCTCATTGCTGATCTTTCGGTCCTGCTCATTTCACTCAGCATCAGTTCCTGTAAGTCTCTCTAGGCCTTTCTGAAATCATCCTGCTGGTCATTTCTTATAGAACAATAGTATTCCATAATATTCATATATCACAATTTATTCAGCCATTCTCCAATTCATGGGCATCCACTCAGTTTCCAGTTTCTGGCCACTACAAAAAGGGCTGCCACAAACATTCTTGCACATACAGATTCCTTTCCCTTCTTTAGTATTTCTTTGGGATATAAGCCCATAGTAACACTGCTGGGTCAAAGGATATGCACAGTTTGATAACTTTTTAAACATAGTTCCAAATTGTTCTCCAGAATGGTTGGATGTATTCACAATTCTACCAACAATGTATCAGTGTCCCAGTTTTCCCATATCCCCTCCAACATTCTGCATTATGTTTTCCTGTCAATCTGAGAGGTGTATAGTGGTATCTCAAAGTTGTCTTAATTTGCATTTCTCTGATTAATAATGACTTGGAGCATCTTTTCATATGGCTAGAAATAGTTTCAATTTCATCATCTGAAAATTATCTGTTCATATCCTTTGACCATTTATCAATTGGAGAAAGGCTTGATTTTTTATAAATTAGAGTCAATTCTCTATATATTTTGGAGATGAGGCCTTTATCAGAACCTTTGATTTAAAATGTTTTCCCAGTTTATTGTATCCCTTCTAATCTTGTTTGCATTAGTTTTGTTTGTACAAAAGCTTTTAAATTTGATATCATTGAAATTTTCTATTTTGTGATCAGTAATGATTTCTAGTTCTTCTTTGGTCACAAATTCCTTCCTTCTCCATAGGTCTGAGAAGTAAACTATCCTATGTTCTTCTGCTTTATTTATAATCTCATTCTTTATGCCTAGATCTTGAACTCATTTTGACCTTATCTTAGTGTATGGTGTTAAGTGTGGGTCAATGCTAGTTTCTGCCATACTAATTTCCAATTTTCCCAGCAATTTTTGTCAGTGAATTCTTATCCCAAAAGCTGGGGTCTTTGGGTTTGTCAAAGAGTAGATTACTATAGTTATTAACTATTTTGTCCTGTGAACCTAACTATTCCACTGACCAACTAGTCTATTTCTTAGCCAATACCAAATGGTTTTGCTGACCACTGCTTTATAATATAGTTTTAGATCAGGTACAGCTAGGCCACCTTCATTTGATTTTTTTTTCATTAATTCCCTTGAAATTCTTGACCTTTAATATTATTGCTCTGAAAGAAATGACCAGCAAGAGGAATACAGAGAGGCTTGGAGAGACTTACATCAACTGATGCTGAGTGAAATGAATAGAACCAGAAGATCACTGTACACTTCAATGCTGTATGAAGATGTATTCTGATGGAAGTGGATATCTTCAACATAAAGAAGACCCAACTCACTTCCAGTTGATCAATGATGGACAGAAATAACTACACCCAGAGAAGGAACACTGGGAAGTGAATGTAAATTGTTAGCACTACTGTCTATCTACCCAGGTTACTTATACCTTCGGAAGCTAAAATTAACGTGCAACAAGAAAAAGGTATTTATACACATATATTGTATCTAGGTTATATTGTAACATATGTAAAATATATGGGATTGCCTGTCATTGGGGGGAGGGAGTGGAGGGAGGGGGGGATAATTTGGAAAAATGAATACAAGGGATAATATTATAAAAAATTACTCATGCATATATACTATGAAAAAAAATTATAAAAAAAAAAGAAAAAAGAAATTCTTGACCTTTTGTTCTTCCATATGAACTTTGTTGTTATTTTTCCTAGGTCATTAAAATAGTTTTTTGCGAGTCTGATTGGTATAGCACTAAATAAATAGATTAGTTTAGGTAATATTGTCATCTTTATTATATTCGCTTACCCTATCCAAGAGCACTTAATATTTTTCCAGTGGATTAGATCTGACTTTATTGTGTGGAAAGTGTTTTGTAGTTTTGCTTGTATAGTTTCTGATTTTCCCTTGGCAGATAGATTTCCAAATATTTTATACTATCAGTAGTTACTTTAAATGGAATTTCTCTTTGTAACTCTAACTGTTGGATTTTGTTAGTGACATATGAGAATGCTGATGATTTATGTGGGTTTATTTTGTATCCTGCTACTTTGCTAAAGGTGTGGGTTATTTCTAATAACTTTTTAGTAGAATCTCTGGGGTTCTCTAAGTATACTATCATATCATCTGCAAAAATGCCTCTACAATTCTGACTCCTTTATGGAACCATACTTCAGGGGCATCATCATGGGTGCATGTGGAACAGGGGCCATTGCAAATGGTGGAAGGTGAATCCAGAAGTAAATTTCCCTCTCCAGCTCTAGTTGAGAAGAGTGAGCAATTTTCTGGAGACTTCTGCTCTTCTTGATCATGGGACAGCTATTTAAATAATGTCCATTGGTTCCATCTAAAAAGTCCAATCTGAGCTAGACATTCCTTTATTAGTTGTCTATTCCCCAGGTGACTGTGGAAGGAGCTCTGAATCTCCAAGTGTATTAATACCTTTGGGCAGAGCGGAACTGTTAATATAAGACTTCACGTCCCAAGCCATTAGAGCGACTAAAATCAATAGCTTTCAGACCAACACTTGTTTCAGTGAAGGCAATCGTTTGGCAGGCTTGTGAGTACCAGGCAGCTCCTTTTTCCAATATACTTCTGTCTGGGTCAACTGGCTCTCCCCATTCCCTGCACAAAATGTTCTGTGAATTTTTCACCTGCACAGTATAACACAAGAATTATTAGCCTCATTTTTCTTTAAAAAATGAGGAAACTGGGATCCCAAGAAGGGGTAAATAAGGGGTACTGGGGTTCCAGAGTTAGAAAATATCAGCATCAAGATTATAATAGTAGATAGATATTAAATCCTATCTATAGTAATATATCCTATATAGTTATATATCAAATCCTATTTTAAATTCTGTTTATGAGTTTTATAAGCCTTTTGTGATTTTGTGTCTAGGGATGAGTACCTGTCTTGATGTATATTGTACATTGAGTACCTGTTTATCCCCTCTTTTGGGAAACTGTGCACAGGAGTCAGAACATAAGCCATATGTAAATTTGTCCACATAGTTGCTGGGAGGGGATATAATAAATTGAAGAGCCTGAGAGAGAGCCTAATCTCTTTCACTGGAGGCTGAGACTGACCCTGCTCCAAGCTCTATGCCTGAGTCCAGAATCTTGGAATAGGTGTCCCCCCGGCCCCAGTAAACTTGGTAGTGGTTTTTCAAGTTTAGATTTGTTTTCAGTCTCTTTTGTTGACCAATCTCTGCCCTTACCTTGAGGCTGTTGTCTTTGTATCCCTGCCCCATGCCTTGCACATTTTATTTATTTTTCATCTTGACCTCTGATTTCACTAGCATGGGGAAACTTCCAGCAATGCATATCAGCAACTAGCCGGTTACTCAGAGACTCAGGATCTGCCTTGAGATAGTTAGTGATTCACCAATGACTATAAATCTAAGATGTGCCAGAGGTAGCTTTTGAATACAGGTCTTCTTGTCCTATAATTCCACTCTGTCTCTCTTTTTTAAATAATAGCTTTTTATTTTTCAAAATACATGTAAAGATAGTTTTCAATATTCACCCTTGCAAAACCTTATATTTCAAATTTTTCTCCTTCTCTTCCTTCCCATTTCCTCCTTTAGACAGCAAGTAATCCAGTATATGCTAAACATGTGTAATTGTTCTAAATCTATACATTATTTCCACAATTATGCTGCACAAGAAAAATCAGATCAAAAAGGGAAAAAAAATGAGAAAAAGGCAAGTAAACAACAACAACAAAGGTGAAAATACTTTGTTATGATCCACATTCAGTCCCCACAGAGATGGCTCTCTCTAACACAAGTCTATTGGAATTGCCTTGAATCACCTCCTTTTGAAAAGAGCCTTGTCTTTCAGAGTTGATCATCACATAGTCTTGCAGTTGTCGTGTACAATGAGCTCCTGGTTCTGCTCATTTCACTCAGCATCCGTTCCTGTAAGTCTTTTCAGGCCTCTCTGAAACCATCCTGTTGGTCATTTCTTACAGAGCAATAATATTCCATAACATTCATATACTGTAACTTATTCAGCCATTATCCAACTGATGGGCAGCCATTTAGTTTCCAGTTCCTTGCAGGTGCCAACATTTGTGCATTTTGTCTTTTAATAAATGTTTGTACAGTTGAGTTGAATTGAGGCTGTAGGTTTAGAATTAGGAGGAATTCCAAATTAACCATGGTGGAGATAAGAGACCAGGGAGATATCTTCTCATCATCCCCTTGGCAGCAAGTAGGCTATAAAAGAACTTGCTATACTCAGCTACCATTGTCGAAATATTACTCTAGGGAGAGGGGAAGTGAAATGACAAAATGATAGAATTGTGTATTCCGGCATCAGAAGAGACTTCAGGTCCAGGAAAGTTAAAAGACTCACCCTAGGAAGTAATCATCAGAGACAGGATTTGAATTCAGGTCTTCTTACTCTAGAACTGGTGTTTCTTTCCATTATAACATAACTGCTATAATAGGACACATAGATGGGAGGTGTCTTAGAGTTAGCTAATCCAAATCCCCTTAACTAGATGAGGAAACTGAGACCAAAAGGCAGAAAGTGACTTACCTGGGATTCAAACGCAGGTCCTCTAATCTGAAATCCATTCCTCTGTCCCCTATTCTACAAGGCCTTTGGCACATGCAAGAAGGATTAGGGGTGTTCTTCTTTGTCTAAGAGAGTAGAGTTAGGGTTTGAAATCGAACTGGGTAGAAATCATAGAGAAATAGATGTTTCAACATAAGGAGATGCTTCCCCCAAATTAGAATAATTCCCAACAGAAAGAAGCTACTCTGGGAAGTAATGAGTTCTCTGTCCTTTGAGGTATTTAAAAATCACTTGCCAGAACATTATAGAGGGGATCCTGCCTCAAAGGGAATCTGTACATGAGGACAATGTGATAAAGTGGAAAGAACCTTGCATTTAGTGCCATGGAACCTAGGCTCAAATACCATTTCCTTACGACTTTAGGTAAATCATTACTTTTTTTGTTTGTTTGTTTAGCTTTGGGGAATTCATTTTCCCTCTTAAAATAATAGTTAGAATATACCATTTTAAAAAATAGCATCTTATTATTCAATTGTATTTTATTTCAAAAGTATTTAGGTTTCAACTTTTACCCTTTTTCCCCCCTCAGGCAATTAGGGTTAAATGACTTGCCCAGTGTCACACAACTAGGAAGTGTTAAGTGTCTGAGATTAGATTTGAATTGAGGTCCTCCAGACTTCAGAGCTGGTGCTTTATCTACTGAACCACCTAGGCTGCCCCTCAAATTCACCTTTACAAAACCTTGTGTTCCAAATTTTTCTCTTTTCTTCCCTTCCTTCCTTCCATCTCCTGTCAGGTAATAATCCAATATACGTTAAACATTCGATAAAATTTGTCATCATAAAGCCTGTAGCAAAGTGTTGGCAATAATTAGTGCTGTATAAATGTTTGTTATTATATAGAGCTTCAAGAGTGGCAAAGTGATTTATAATTATTATTTCATTTTATTCTCACAACAACCCTGGGAGGTAAGTAATTTTATCCTCATTCTACAGATGAAAAACCTGGCCAGACTTGACCAGAGTCACACAGCTGACACATGTCTGCAGCCAGATTCGAATTCACCAATCTGCTGTTGAGGTTTCAGTGGTTTCAAATGAAATGGAACTGGGTAAAAGGGCTGAATCCATAATCCCCTGATCTGGCTCTCCTGACTCTAAAGGAAGCCTATCAACCTTGGTTTCTTCACCTAACCTGACCTGCTCTGGCCTGCAATACTTTTAAGAGAGTCTCAAGTTTCTTTCCAATTAGGGAACCCCATCCCTCTTCTCCAGAAGTATTAGGAGGCAGGAGGAGGCTAGGCTAGAATTCAGGATCGGATGGGAAGTTTCCAGCCTGTGGTTACTGCTTGAAAACCAGGTGGTATACATACAGAGAAAAGAAATTCATTTCTCTCTCTCTCTCTCTCTCTCTCTCTCTCTCTCTCTCTCTCTCTCTCTCTCTCTCTCTCTCTCTCTCTCTCTTTCTCTCTCTCTCTCTCTGTCTCTCTCTGTCTCTCTGTCTCTCTCTCTGTCTCTGTCTCTCTGTCTCTCTCTCTGTCTCTCTCTCTGTCTCTCTCTCTGTCTCTCTGTCTCTGTCTCTCTGTCTCTCTCTCTCTCTCTCTCTCTCTCTCTCTCTCTCTCTCTCTCTCTGTCTCTCTCTGTCTCTCTGTCTCTCTCTCTGTCTCTGTCTCTCTGTCTCTCTGTCTCTCTCTTTCTCTCTCTCTCTTTCTCTCTCTCTCTCTTTCTCTCTCTCTCTTTCTCTCTCTCTCTCTTTCTCTCTCTCTCTCTCTGTCTCTCTCTGTCTCTCTGTCTCTCTGTCTCTCTCTGTCTCTCTGTCTCTCTCTGTCTCTCTCTCTGTCTCTCTGTCTCTGTCTCTCTCTGTCTCTCTCTCTCTCTCTCTCTCTCTCTCTCTCTCTCTCTCTCTCTCTCTCTCTCTCTCTCTTTCTCTGTGTGTGTGTAAATACATGTTTAGAGTTTCATAATACTGTAGCCACAACACTAACATCCAAGAACCAAGAGTTGTGTGATGATGGGAGAGATAGATACCTGTTGGGTTTTTTCACCCCTAAGTCTTGGGTATTGATGTTTTGATTACAAGATTGTGAAACTTTTATGGGGGGGGGGAAAGCTTAAACCACTGAAATGTATATAAACTTCTCTCTGTGGATACATGTCCACATGGTTATGACTGATATCAGTTTCTCTGGGTATTACCTTTTCTACCTTCTCACTTTTAAAAAAATTATTATTATAGCTTTTTATTAAAAAAAAAAACATATGCATGGGTAATTTTTCATCATTGATGCTTGCTAAACCTTCTATTCCAACTTTTCCCCTCCTTCCCTCCATTCCCTCCCCCAGATGGCAGGTAGTCCCATATATATTAAATATGTTAAAGTATATGTTAAATGCAATATATGTATACATATTTATACAGTTTTCTTGCTACACAAGAAAAATCGGATCTAGAAAGAAAGTAAAAAAAAAAAAAACTGAGAGAGAAAACAAAAATGCATAGCTTCTCACTTTTAAAGTTAAAGCTTCACTGGGCACTCAAGACCTGCCCTCCCACCACAGCCTTTATCTTAGATCCCTGCCAAACTGTAACAAGGGTGGGGCCACTGGGGCTTGGTATCAGGATACAAAAATCTAGAGGGTACTGACAAGCACCCTGTATATCTAAAGGGCATTCCTTCAGCAGGTTGAGACCACTAAGCTGAGCATCTGGCTAGCAAAAAAAAAAAAAAAAAAAGAAAGAAGAAGAAGCTAAAATAGGAAACTTCCAGACAGTCAGCTTCTCATCCTGGTCACTTTTGCTTCTGTATCCATTACTATACCTCACATGGACACCTTCCCAGATAGGAGCCTGTCTAGTAGCTTTCTGGGATTTTTAGTTCAAGGATTTCAAAATTTAAACTTTTTTTCTTCCCTCCAACTGAAACTGTCTTTAAGAATTGATTTAATATTAATTTACATACTTTAAGGATTGCAAAATACCTTTTGGACATTATCTTTGTGATATCATTATTAGCCCCATTTTTAAAATAAAGAAACTGAGGCTGTGATTCCTTCATTGAAGATACCCAAGTCTTTCTAATTGCTAATCTAGAGCTTTTTACTATCTATTGCTGCTTCTCTAGGCATTCTTCTGGGGCTTACCAAGGGGTCAGAATCATTCATTATAGCTCTGCCTCCATATATTCTCTGCTTCAGATGATTAGGACTGCTTTCTAGTCACTGAATGTGCCTTGCGCTCTCTAATCCCTTCTTTTAGGCAAAATTCTATCTTGCCATCTTGTGTACATTACTTTCTGTTGCTAGAAGACCAGGAAGGAGATGCAGACCAGTAATTAGGGTAAATCTTTTGCTCAGGAAATAATGATAAGGAAAATCAGACTAGTAAAAAAAAAAATGAATAGCACCTGGGGTACAGATGAATCTTGGAGGGCCTGGAGTGCTGCTGGATTGTGTTTTAATGAATTCTCTCTAAAATCTTAATTTTGCCCATGGGATGAGACATTGGATGCCATCGGATTAAAATATTACTGTAGATTCAAAGAATGCCAGACTTTCAAAATTAAAAAAAAAAAAAAAAAAAAAAAAAAAAAGGAAGCTGAAGAAAGGCTTCAGATTTTGGAACAGAATTTTAAGGTTGGAAAGAATCTTAGGCCATAGAATATAAGGGCCAGATGAGCCTTAGAACTTGAAGTTTCAGAAATGAACATGAGAAATAAAGAAAGAAATGAACATCAGATCTAGAAGGAAACTTAGAACAGGAACATTAAAACTGGAAAGTATCCTAAAACATAGAACATCAGAACTGGAAAAGGCCTTGGAATATAGAATGTCAGAGAGGGGAGGCTCCTTAATGTACAAAATTTTAGGAAAATAGCTTAGAGATCACTTAGTAGGTATTCTAGATAATTCACTGAGAACGTGTCCTCTTTTAATAGCACATATTATGTAAAGACAAGCAAACAAAGGGATTTCTATTGAGATATTTGTACTATAATGCCTTGATCTTTGCCCCTCCTCTCAAAGAGCCATCTTATATAACAATTTTTTTAACAGCACCAGCCCTGAAATCAGGAGCCCCTGAATTCAAGTCTGGTCTCAGACACTTAACAGTTCCTAGCTGTGTGATCTTGGGCAAGTCACTTAACCCCAATTGCCTCCCAAAAAAAGGAGTTGTAGGAGGTGTCTTTTCCTATCTCTTCTTGGTGGTCAAACTTATTCTTTGTAATTTTACTTTATATATTTTATTCTATGTATATAGTTGATATATAATTTACATTATATTATATTATAATTATATGTTATATTATACACATTATTATATACTTATATTTATTATATTTATATATAATATATTATTATATATTTATATTTTATTATATATATAATTTAATTTATTAATTTAAAAATTTTATTTACAAGTTTTTGACATTTAATTTTATAAGATTTTTATTCCACTTTTTCTCCCTCCCACTTTCCCTCCATCATCCCTTCCCAAGACAGCAATCAATCTGACATAGATTATACAATACTTATTTTTAATGTTTTGTGTTTGCTTCTATTTCTATTTAAGATATAGCTGTGGTGTATCCCTATTTCTCTATGCATCAGTTTATATAAGTCTTCCCATGCTTTTCTGTATTCAATATCTTCCTTGTTTCTTACAGCACAAGTAGGGTCCTTATATTGACATACAACAGTATTTTTATACATTATATCTTCAACATTCAAGAAATCTATGATTTTGTCAATTCGAACACTCTGTACTCTGATAGATATCACAACCACCTACAATGAAACAGCCCTGGCAAGATGCGCGCTTGTAGCTGACCTTTCTGAAATTGGCTAAGCTGGTCCTCAGATAAGATCGTACTAAGTCAGTCACTCAGCCAGTCTATAGCCATTTAAACTCAAAGCATTTCCATCCTGGTAGGATGCACTAGAACTTGTGTTCTTTTAGCAAGAACTTTGAGAAGCTAGAATCCTTCCTTATGATAAAGCATTGGATTTAGGATTATTAAAATAATAAGAAATACTATTATTTCTAATCACAGTAGAGAAGAATTAAAAAAAAACTCAACATAGATTCTTTCCATCTATGGGGGTGGAAGTAACTTGTCTAAAAGTTCTCCCAAATTCCACTCTCTTCCAAAATTCTCTATTCCTATCAAAGTCTCTTGTGGCCTCGCAATTCATAACTGAGCATTTTCCTTGACTTCTCATGGTCCTTCATTTCAGGCCAACATATTGCCAAATCTTAAAGTTTCTCCCTCTACAACATCTTTTGCATCTGACCCCCTATTTCTTCTCACATAACTAACCCCTTAGTTGAGACCCTCTTCATCTCTCACCTAGATTATTGCAATAGCTTCCTGATTAGCTTCTTTTTTTTAAATTTTATTTATAAATTTTTTGACAGTATATATGCATGCGTAATTTTTTTATAACATTATCCCTTGTATTCATTTTTCCAAATTATCCCCTCCCTCCCTCCATTCCCTCCCCTTGATGACAGGCAATCCCATACATTTTACATGTGTTACAATATAACCTAGATACAATATATGTGTGTAAATCCCATTTTCTTGTTGCACATTAAGTATTAGCTTCCGAAGGTATAAGTAACCTGGGTAGATAGACAGTAGTGCTAACAATTTACATTCACTTCCCAGTGTTCCTTCTCTGGCTGTAGTTATTTCTGTCCATCATTGATCAACTGGAAGCGAGTTGGATCTTCTTTATGTTGAAGATATCCACTTCCATCAGAATATATCTTCATACAGTTTTGAAGTGTACAGTAACTTTCTGGTTCTATTCATTTCACTTAGCACCTGATTAGCTTCTCTGTCTCAAGTCTCTCCCCACTCCAGTCCTTTGTAAACATCGCTGCTAAAGTAATTTTCCTTAAGCTCAAGCTCCTTCTTTTATCTGAAATCCTTTCTGATCTCTTTTCCTAGCTGCTAGCGTCCTCTTTCTTATATTTACCTGCTGTTGTGGTTCAATTGTTTCAGTCCTGTCAAACTCTTCATGAATCACATGGATCATGGACACTAGCACTTACCCTATGTCCAAAACCATGACCATGGATTTTCTTGCCAAAGGTACTGGAGTGGTTTTCCATTTCTTTCTCTAGGCAACTGAGGCAAATAGAGTGAAGTGACCTGCCCGATGTCACACAGCTAGTAAGTGTCTGAAGCTGGATTTGAACTCAGGAAGATGAGGCTTTCTGATTCCAGGGCCAGAATTCTATCCAATGCACCACCTAGCTGCCCCGATCTCAAGGATGATGGAAGCTAATTCTATTAATCCTGTTAACAATTAATCTGGATACAAGTATCCAAATCTCAAGTCTTCTGTTTTATTTCATATTCCTTGCCTACTATATGTTCTCAATCCACAAATCTGGTAGTGAGGGAGATGACATGAGATTATTGAAACACAGAAAGCTCTCTTTTCCCCTCAGCCATCACCACTGCAGGGTGATAATAACTCAAAACAGATAAGAGGCATGGCATGGGAACAAATTATATTAGGCTATCAATGTGAGCTCTTTATACAGTAACCAGAAGGCAGAAAAGGGGGTTATTGCTAAAGTCTTTAATGAGAAAAGCGATCAGATACTAGTGGAAAAGTCCTGCCATTGAGCCATTAATGCCAGCTCCCTTTGGCATCCCAACCAAAGTGGTCTGTAGCTGTGCGAGTTTTCAAACTGGCAGCAAGATGGCATAGAAGATAAAGCTCTGGGTTCTTGAATCAGGAAGACTTGAGTTCAAATATACCATCATTCACTGACTTAATCTATACTTGCCTCAGTTTCCTCAATTGTAAAATGTTGATTATAATAACATTTACTTCCCAGAGTTGTTGTGAGAATCAAATCAACATATGTGCAGAGCACTTAGCCTGGTGTCCAGCGCATAACCCATGCAAATGAATGTTTCTTTCCCCTTTCCAATCTAGAGTTTCAGTACACAGAGTTTTCATACCAGGAATGCCATACATCAGAGAGATAGAACCTGAGAGACGGACAGAGAGACAATCTTGCATGGAAATGAGAGGCATTAGACTGTCAATAGGGATGTCTAAGGGCTACATATTAATTCTGAAAGCCACATGTTAGTATCAGCTGTTTTTACTATATTTTATTTATTTTGTTAAATATTTCTCAATTACATTTTATCTGGTTAGGGACATATTCAAGAGTGATGTGGGCCACAGGGCCTGTGGGCCATGTAGTTGACATGTCTTTTGCGTTGATTTTGGTCAGTTATTTTCAGTCATGTCTGACATTTTATGACCCCATTTATGATTTGCTATTTCCTTCTCCAGCTCATTTTACAGATGAGAAAACTGAGGCAAACAGGGTTAAGTGACTTGCCCAGGATCACATAGCTTGTAAGTGTCTAAATTTGGATTGAACTCCTGATTCCAGGCCTGGCATTCTAGTCACTCTGTTCTGTACACCAGTGGGATCTTAAGTCTGGACCAAAAACTCCATTAAATGGATTATGAATTGCATATGGACTGGGATTTCATTGAAGCTGAGAATTTTCAAAGAGGAAGTTCTCTCAACTAACTTGTTTATGGGCTCTGCAATTTAGAATGCTTTAAAGGGCTGCTTGCCGAGCATGGAGAGGGGCTCGTTAATCAGCAAGCATTTGTCAGACACTGTGCTTAGTGCTGGAGATGCAATAGTCCCTTCTCTCCTGGGTTTAAAGTCCAGTTGGAGGAAGCAATATCGCCAAGAGCCACACAGGGATACATGTGTCAGGGTTAGGATTTGAACCCAGGACTCCTATCTCTAAGGTCATCTCTCTCCCCACTCTGCCACAAACTCTCTCATAACTTCTGATTCCCATATCCACAACACACCATGGTATACACACACACATTCACACATACAGACTTTCTCACAAACATTTCCTCGTTCTCTCTTTTCCTCTCCTTCTCTCCCCTTCAATCTCTGTCTCTTTCCTTTCTTTCTCTCTTTATCTTTGTCTCTCTCTGTCTCTGTTTCTGTCTCTATCTCTGTTTCTCTCTGTCTTTCTCTCATCTTTCTCTCTCTGTTTCTCTCTTTCTCTCTTGTCTTTCTCTCTGTCTCTCTCTCTTTCTCTGTCTCTGTCTCTCTGTCTCTGTCTCCCTCTCTCTCTCTCTCTCTCTCTCTCCCTGTCTCTCTCTGTGTCACACACACACACACACACACACACACACACACACACACACACAGAGCTAAGTTCCCAAAATGGCCATTTTCCCTAGGCCTGGCATTGTTCTGCTCTCAAGGTCTCAGGGAAGGCCGCCCCTGCCTGAGAACCTTTCTGCCATTGAGTGACTGACAGCTAGAATTTGAAGTTCCCAGTTTCCTCTCATTAGCTTCAGGCTTTGATCCCTGTCCCAGTACAAACTCCCTGGGGAAGGGAAACACTTTAACTTTTCAGTGTTAACTGAGAACCAATGAAACCATTTCTTCTCATGGAAAAACTGTTTAAAACTACCAGGCCATTTAAAGTGATGCTGTTGAGGCAATTGCTCTTTGGAGAGCATGAAGTCCAGCGCCAGTTCAGGGGAGAGCGGGCAGGGGTGTGTGTGAAGGGGGAGGGTGGAGCCCTGGGAGGATGAAGAAAGACAGATGAGAGAGGAAGTTGAGGCTCTGGAACCCCACTCTGCCAACCTCACAATTTTGCCAAGGGCCGACCCTGAGCCTTGGCTAATCCGGACGCTTCACTAAACAGCTAGTTTGGGGCTCACAACAGCCATGTTAACAACAGCCAACGTTTGCATGAAGTTTCAAAGTTTGCCAAGAGCTTTCCTTGTATTATTCCACTAGGTCCTCACCAAATCTCACCATTTGACAGATGAGGAAATGGAGGATCAGAAACGTCTTGCCCCCTAATCACACCACTGGCAAACAGCAGAAGTGGAAGATGACCCCACGTAACTCTTGATCTCAAGTCTGGCCAGAGCACCCCCCCCCA